>NW_009226120.1:38471-65897 GCF_000690835.1 Fulmarus glacialis | reverse complement strand
AGCCTTCCTACCCTCGAGCAGATCGATACCCCCTTTTACTTACTCATTTTTCATTTTATGATGTGTCCTTAAGGAATATGTATTAAAATAAGCAAGCCATGAAGCAATACATGTATTGACATCTCTACAAAGTCGTAAGGAGTTGCTTAGATCAGCAGAAAATGCAACTGTAATAACCTGAGAACTTCACAATTATCCCAACTATCCTTTGCCAGGCCCTCCATACAAGTCCCTTTAAAGGGGTTGATTTAACTCAATCATATGTTCTTGTTGCAGAAGCCTGCTTGAGTCCATGGTTTTGGAATCTATCACTACGGTGGTGCTAACTAGCTACATAAAACAATGAAGAATTATCGAAGTCATGTTTTTCTCAATACAGAGGTAAGACGGTCAGCACAAACAGGGAGATTTGCAAGAGAAAGTGTTTTTTCATTCTTGTCTTTGACTCAGCATCAGCTGTAGTTTCTAGTGCAGTAGCTGGTCTGGCTACTAGCAATTCAGAGAAGCAATGTGCTTCCTTTCAGATGCAAAAAGCATAAATTTTCCGGCTAGGATATATGTGTATTTTTCTGCTGTTACCCAGAGAGAGTTCTGCACTAGCTGAGCATCATTTCAAGTAAGCCTCCATCAATTTTTTATTGCAGTCAGTTTGCTTCATACCATAAACAAAAAAAGCCTATTTAACAACACACACAGCCAATATGGCCACTTGCTACCCGGAGCAGAGCATTCACGGGATCTCTGGTGTTGGAGGTAACAAAACCTTTGACTTTGACCTTCTGATTGATATCCAAGAAGGTATTTCACAACTGTAAGTGGTGTGATAGCTAAGTAATCATACCATCAGCGCTGAACTTGTTAGCAAGAGAAAATCCTTGTGAACAAAAGGCCCCATATGGCTAAGTATGTGTTTTTCAAAGAGAAAATAATGAAGCTCTCTCTTTCATTACACAATAATGGCTTCTTTATTCTCTGCAGGAAAACAATCAGCCACTGAAGAGAAAATATAGAATGAGACTCACGTGTCAGTTAGTTGCAGATTTATTTTCAGGGCTTAATATTTGTCTTGGGATTTTCATGTTAACAAATCTGCCTCTTAAAAATAATATTTTGTTAAGGATTTGGCGCTTAACAATATATAACTTAACAACTATAACAGGAAATGTAATATTAGAATAAATGTATGACTGGCTGAAAGCAATTCTGAATATTCAGATATCACAGACTGACTCCAGATTTGGAACCCACCCTCATTAAGGCCAAAGTAGCAGCCTGTACCTGTGATTAGAGATACGCTAAAGAAACAATTTGGATTTTAATGGTCTTTCAAAAGTAAATCATTTGATTTTGAGCCTTTTAGGAGTCATTTCTTACTAAGATAACCACACATTTATATTGTTTACAGGATAGCTATGGAAAGCCATTTCATTGATTTTTTTCTAAGTTTGGGTAAAACTGTTTGCACACCTGAAAGTAAATGCTGCAAATGACAAATTTTTTTTTCTTATTTGGCAGTAGGATTACCTAGCAAACAACAGTGCTTTATTTCTGGCAGAACTTCAGAGGACCTGTAGGTCATTAACATTATGAGCTGTATTTTTAACTGAGATACTGTATTCTTCAAATAAACTTAAGGACACAAATCAGATTTTAGCAGATAGCTTGAGATGTGAGTCAAAATCAATATCTAACATTTGCCCTAACTAACAAAAGAATTTCAAAAAGAAGCTGATATTTATTCACAGTAAAAATATTTCCAATGAAGTGAAGACACTAGCTTTGTTTCTTGCAGCAGGAAGCAATTTAGTATTACACATGGATGTCAATATTCCATTAGCTTTATTCATTTATTATGATCTGCCAAAGGTTTCTCACAATACAGCTGCCATCTAAACATCAGGTGAAATATGGTCTTCTGTAACTGGATACATCAACATACTAGAAACAATAGCTATAATGTTATTTATTAATTTAAAATATTATATTTTTATTAAAAGCAACATTATTATTCTGGGTTTGTCTTATTTCAGGCAGCAGGTGTATGTAGTTCTGGTGATTTTAGCTGCTCAAATTGAAGAATTTTTCCACTGATCAAGAAATTTTTGAAGACTAAGTCTGAGTAGAGCTCCAGAGGAGTAACAAAATGCACATCTCTAATGATCAAAAGTAAACCTATTTCAACACTTAGTGTATTCATATAGATTAAATATTTTCTAAAATCTTCAACATGATAACAATACATTTTTTGCTAGTATTTGAGGACATTATGAAATTATTATCTATTATTTAATCATAGAAATTTCTTCTGTAAGATCCCTGCCTTATTCAGTGCTTCCAACAGACAATACCAGTGGTTTTACCTCTTCATTACCAGTCTTTCTCAGAATCTACCTCTTAGGTTCCAATTTTATTAATAGTAGTAATCACATGTTCTCTAGGATGATCTTTGTATATCATTTTAGCATTTCATAAAGTACCTAGATCTAAGTGATATTGCTACCTTCATTTTAGAGATGGAAAACAGAGAAAGAAACATATTAAGGTCAAAACATTTCACTAATTTGAAGTATACTATTTGTGGATACCTGAGACCTTATTTTGTGAGAGTTTTGCATTGCTCAGCACACTACATATGGAAAGAAGGGCTCTCCATCATTTCATTTGCAGTTATGTTCAGGTCTCATCAGATGTTCTGCAGATAGGACCCCACAAGATGAACTGAGTATCTATAAAATGCTGACAGCTACCAAAGATCAGGGTTTGGTCAGCTAGTGTAGAAGTAAATAAGGAGTCAGTGGCAGAGGTAGAGCAGCTGCCATTTCTTCCAAATAGCATCCAGGTGCATCAGGCAGGCTTCCCTCTCCTGCAAGCTGCTGTCTCATTCGCAGGTGCCCTCCCAACCCTGCCCCATGCGAGGGAGGGTACTCACTTCCTCCCCTGCTCTTTTGCGTGGTCATTGCTTGGCTGCAAAGCAACCTCCTCACTCATGCTTACTGCAACAGAAGGCCTAATGAGGAAAACCCATAAGCATGAAAAAAAAGTTAAATGAAGTAACATTTACAAACTATTGACCTCAGCCACATTTGCAGTCTTAATAATGAAGTTCTGCAACCTTTGACCAAATTGCTCTGCACTCTTAATAAAATACAAGAGCAGATTAAAGGGGATATTTTCCTACTTTTTTTTCTTTAAAAAATACAGAAAATAGCAGAAAGCTTATATTGAGCTTTCCTATTTGGGCATACCATATTGGCTCCCAAGAGTCACTTCCAGGCTTTAGACCTCTGCATCCACCACACCTACCACTGCCTCTGGAGCTACTGAGTGACCGGTCACATCAAGAGACTCTGGCACCCCAACGCTGATGAACATTAGGGAGGGACGAAAGATGTAACTTCCCCATGGTCTCCCTCCTCCAGCCTCCCTTTCCTCAATCCCCAGCTGCTGGTCCCAGCCATGCCTTTTCCCCATCCAACCTCCTTACCCCGTGCCGGCAGCCCCTGACATTCACTGTCGCTTTCCACCCCCGCCTCCTGCTCCCTCCCACCTAGGGATCTCCCTTCCTCCACAGCCTCTGTACAGCACCAGAGTTGCACAAGCAAGTATATATATAATGCACTATAGTACAGAGAAGTGTCATTCTGTTCTGGCCTGGAGCAGCTAAAGTTATTTTTGGCCCTTGGCTGGAGCATGTTCAGTTGCTTTTTAGGGATAGCATTAGTATCCTAGTTCTATAATAATTAATTTGCTTCTAGTTTATAGAGGGTAAATTTCTAACAGTTCCTTTCTAAATGGAAACATTACTAAGCTAGTCCTAGCCTATAAATAAATTGTATTTAATTTCTTTATATAGACCTTTAGACTGTTCTCTGGTTTCTGATGACCAAGATAAATTTATGTTTATTACATACTTGAGAACATTTGAAACTTAAGTGATGCTTGCTAGAGGTGTAAGTCATCCAGGTTTCTTTCCTTCTTTCTGGCATGAATGCTGACGTGTAAGAGTCGAACACTTGCTGTCAAGACGCTTTGGTATAAATCTGTTGTCATGCATCTCATTTATTCACTTCAAATTCTAATGGATAACAAACATGAAACAGGAAGAACACTGATAAATCAAGTTTGCCTAAAGACTAAATACATATTCATGGAAGTGCCTTGCTCTACAATCATCTATCGGTGGTATTTGGAAAAGACAATTTCATTTCAGGTCTCCAAGAGAGCTCCACAAATAGTAATTACTCATAATGAATGAAAAGGTACTTCTAAAAATACTCTATGGCAGAAGTGGAATAGAAGAAAAACACAAAGTTTAAGCAGAATTACTTTCTACAAATATTTGCAGTATTCCACACTATAGCACTTTGTAACACTTTTACCACCACTGGTTTCCTTTCCTTATGGGGTTCATGAACTTTCTAGGTAAGAACTGCACAGTAAGTATGCTCAAGTTTTAACAGCTTTACAAAGCCGAAGGAGCACTTAATAGAAACAGTGGGACAGAGCAGCATGCATTTATGGGAGCCGTAGATGTCAAAGGACCATCACTACAATAAAGCTCAAATACTACTTAAAAACACCCGTCAAGAGGCAACCTGAAGTGCTGAGGGATGTTTAATATTCATTGGCAGTGACCCGTGAAGCACTAACAGCCACCTTCACACTGGCCATCAAAATATTAGTTAAAATGCCCCAGGGACTTCAAAGTACCCTGGCAAGAGCAAAACTTAAAGAGTTGTTGCAACAGTTCCACTGCATTTCGTGAAACTGAAGAGATGTATTTCTGTCGTCTTGCCTGTCAGAGCACCTGAGCAGGAGTGTACTTGAAGGTTGTAAAAAAACCTCTTCCATGGCTTGCTGCAGTAGAGAGTTCTGTAGTTTTCATCCCAGAGTAAGCAAAGCTCAAAGACACAGCAGGAGCTCTGGGTTCAGAGCGTGCCAACCACACTGAGCTTTGAAACTCCTGCTACTAAAATAATTCAGGAGCTGCACTGGTGGCACTTCTGGAGCTGGGTGGATGCTGGCTTTCTCTAACCAAAACAAAGTTCCAAATGTACAAAGAAAAAAAAGAGAAAATGTGCAGTACTTCAATAAAAAAGAAATCAGGCAGATCTCCAGCTGTGTATTACTGCTGTAGTTTCTAATGCCCTGAATGTAAGACCGAGGGTCAGGAACACCAGAGTATAGACAGTATGCCTGTCCTGGGTTTGTACTGCAGCCAGATTAACAATCTCATCTCTACAGGCAGCAACAGTTTATGGAATTGTACACTTCTTACAGCTCCATCAGCCCTTGAAAACTAGCCACTGTGTTCCTGCAGCCTTTCATCACGGCAGCAATCAAAGGCTACAGCTTGTGCTGGCATTTCTGGGGATCTGAACCTCCCTAGCATGAGCACACCTTTCAAACCTGTCAAACCTACAGAGGGGACTTGTCTGTTTTGTCCTCCATTCAAATGCTACCCAGGTCATGCCAGTCTCTTTGCATGGTTTGCAGCAGTTTGAGTTTCGTTCCCGAATCTGCACCAGTCATCATTGTGATGGACAACTTTGTTCTGTCTCCTGCCTCTGCTCTTTGAAGAGCCTTGTGCCCCAGGAAACACCCATAGGAACTATGATTCTGGAGAGTTTTTTCCATTGGCTCCTTTGAGGGTGAAAGAAGCCTGTAAGGAGAGGCTTACTTTACCGTTCCCATATTATTCATCTGCACAAAGATTTGCCACAGTTTGTGTCTAATTACTTCGCTGTCATTCCGATTAGTCACTGCATATGATGCCAGTAGCTGAAGGGACTATCTGAGGCATAACAAAGGCTATCTGATTTAGTTATCTTTTATATCTGACGTCTGGTATTGGGCTGCTATATCAATTACAATCTACGTCAATTCCCTGTAGATTTCTGCTCCATTGAGATGGACATTTTATAGTGCAAACCAAGCAAAGTCCCAGCTTTGACCCTGAGCCCATCTCAGAGACATGCTGACAACATCTTTGCTTTGAACACTGGCCCTTACCTTTTACAGACTCCGCAGACTTTCCTTGTATGTCTGGTATGACCTTTTGCAAACATCAGGATAGCTGTGGTGGTTCAGAGCCCAATTTTTCCTTTAGTTTACTGCTAATTGGATTTGTTAATTTTTGAAGGAACATCTCCTTTATAAAAGCTATGTTAATGACATCCAAGACACATATCACTGTATTTCTATCCTTGCTTTATGTGGGCAAACGAGTGATATCTGAAGTTTAACAACATGCACAGCTTAGTCCATATCTTCTGCACTATTTCATGTCAAGGTTGAATCACAAGTAATCATGCCCCAAGTTTGGGATTATTAGACAGCAAACTATTGTTTCCTTAGAAAATGGGTTAGTTCTCCAAAGTCATGTAAACAATTTGGGGGCGCTTGTTGTTGTTTTGGTCATGTTATTGCCTTCATACCAATTATTATCATACCAAAATTTATCTTCATACCAATATGTCAAATGTCCCAGCACAATACTGTTCTGGGAAAAAAATCTTGATACATTGCACAGCTTGGCTTTGCAATACCTATTTCCGGAGCTCTTGGAGACAGACTGTTTCTTTCTAAGTGCCGCATAGGAGAAACAAGGAGGAATATAACAACAACAATTGTATGGCCAACAAAAAAAATCAGTCTGAAATAATATGTTGAAATAACCAAATATTAAGGCCAACAAAGAAAAAAAAAATAATAAAGATGAATATAAGATGAGAGGTTTTGAAAGGTAGATGATCGTGTATAAAAATAAACTGTGCCTCATTGGCCGATATTTTAAGAAAATCTGGGCAGATTTTGTTCCCTAGGTCTCTGGGTAGCTGACAGCACGTGATTTAAACAGAAATGGATTAGGAAGTTCTCACCCCACTGCCACACTTTCTGACATGAGTTTCTTTGCTGACTAGTCCATTAATGCATTCCTTGTAGACAATCTGTTTATCTTAATATTCTTTCTCTGGTGGTCTCTTATGTATACCTGGAACTCTTTTCTACATAAATTCAATATAAATTCCATAAAACATTTGCATTTTTAGCTAAAAAATTTCTAAGCTTTCTCAGTTTTCCTTTGAAATTAAAAAAACTTACCTAGTGACCGACTTTTATTCGTTTTTCCATTTAATTTAAGATTAAATAAGCTCTGTCATTGTTCACAGCACTTTTTTTCTAATCTTTACCTGGGAAGTAAAAACATGGTAACTTTTACCTCTCTAATAATATTTACAAGTAATATATCATGTCAAAAATCTAGTCCCACAAGGCAAGAGTGGAAAAAGCCCTATCAGTTGTTGGCTTTTCCAAAGTATCCAAAGAGATAGTACCAGCTCTTCAGCTATCCATCAGCCCTTCTAAAGGATTTAGATCTGTCCTTGCTGTCCCTGTTTCCCAGAGATAGTATATGACTGATGTGTAATGTTACCCTTCTTTACCTCATTTCTCTCTCTCCTTAACTCTGCGGATCTCTCAGCCTCTGTATTCTGGTCATGACTGTGTTTCTTATTTACCAGAACATCTATTTGGTCAGTTCTGGTACTCATTTTCTTTATATTATTGAACACATAGGTCTGTACTGAAATACGTGTAAGAACATAATAACTAGCCATTCCCAAGTCAGTGCACAACCCTATAGCGAATGGTTGGAAGATTGACTCAAGAAACAAGGCACACACTGATCCTCTCCAGCCATAACTTCCAGCAGAAGCTGTAGGAATTTCCTGGCCCAAAGGTTACACCATGATCACTGTTTACAACAGCCTCCAGCGATGTAGACCTGCCCCACTCCCCAGCACTTGGTCTGAGACGAGGGATCTTACCCTTAGGCCAATGCCTGTAATAGTATAAACACGCGATCTGTGTGGAGCCAATGTAGTGTACTTATTTTTCTGTGTACTAATGAATGTTTTATTACCAGTTTTGCATTTTGCAAATGCATTTTGCATTTGTCATTCTCAGGTTCCTTACTGAGCACCCTTCTGTCCTTTAATGTGGGGCTTATATGCAATAGCTTACACACAATATTGGGTATATTAGCAATTTCAAATTCAGTAAGAACTACTGGATGAATATCATCTCGTCTTGGCAGTTTGAGTACTATACTGTTGATTGATTTTGTTCCTGTGGTGAGTTGACCCCAGTCAGCAACTGCACCCACCAGTCGCTCGCTTAACTACCCCACAGGGGGATGGGAAGAGAATCAGAAGGGCAAAAGTGAGAAAAACTCACAGGTCAAGATAAAGAGAATTTGGTAAATAAAGGGGAAAAAAAAGAAAATAAAACTAAATGTGCTGGACTATAACAGCTATGTTAATTCCATCCCAACCAGACCCAATACAGTTCCAAAAATCTTAATTTCTTGTGTTTCAACTGTCTTCTTTTATTGCCATTTCCTATTGTCTATCTGGTGTTCTTACCTCCCTGCAGTCTCTCTTAGCTGTGATATTTTCCCTCTTTCTGTGAATTAAAAGTAATCTCAAAGAAACTGTATGGGTCTCTCCTTCAAGCACTATTGTTGTTTCCAAAATTTAGTCTGAAAAAGAGGAGGCTGAGGGGAGACCTCCACTCTTCAACATTTGTTAAATTTCATGCCATTAATCATTGGTCAGTGCTCCAATCTATCTAGATCCCTCTGCAAGGCATCTTGTCCCTCAAGAGAGTCAACAACACCTCCCAGTTTGATATCATCAGCAAACTTGTTAATGGTGCTTTCAACTCCTGCATCCAGATAGTTGATAAATGCATTGAACAGAACTGGCCCTAGAATTGAACTCTGAGGAACACCGCTGGTGACCAGTCGTGAGCCAGATGTAACCCCATTCACTACAACCCTTCAAGCCTTGCCATCCAGCCAGTTCTTCACCCAGCACACTGTGAACCTGCTCGTCCCCCAGCTGGACAACTTATCCAGAAGGATGCTGTGAGGGACCGTATTAAAAACCTTACTAAAATCCAGAAAAACTACATCCGCCGCCTTCCCTTCATCAACTAGGCAGGTGATCTTATCATAGAAGGATATCAAATTAGTTATACAGGACTTTGCTTTGTGAACCCATGTTGACTGTGCCTGATGATTGCATTGTTATTTAAATGCCTTTCAATAGTATCCAATATAATCTTCTCCAGGATTTTGTGTATAAAGGGCTTGTGGGGGATGTGATGAAGGGGGGATGTGATGAATTATATTCCACAGGATATAATTTTTCCCAGAACTGAGGTTAGACTAACAGGTCTGTAGTTCCCTGTGTCTTCACTCATGTCCTTTTTTAGATTGGAACAACATTGGTTAGCTTCCAGTCAGCGGGAACCTCCCCAGACTTCCAAGACCTTCGGTAGATGATCGAGAGGGGTCCTGCCATAACATCTGCTAGCTCCTTCAGTACTCTGGGATGAATCCCATCAGGCCCCATGGAGTTGTGAACATTCAGCTGATACAGCTGGTGCCTTACAATTTCAGTGTCCACAAAGGGAAAGTCACTGTTCCTGCACTTGTGGTCCACTGACTGAGAGGACCAGGCAGCCCAGGGTCTATCAGTATTATTAAAGACTGAGGTAAAAAATGCATTGTATGCCTCCACTTTGTCTTCATCCCTATTAGCCAGATAACCATCTTAAACAAGTATTGGTCCAATGTTTTCTTTAGACCTCCTCTTGCTGCTAATGTACTTTAAAAAACCCTTCTTGTTATCTCAAGCAACACTGGCCAGTTTCAATTCTAATTGAGCATTGGCCTTTCGTGTCTTCTCCCTGCATATATGAACCACAGCTCTGTACTCTTCCTGTGTAGCCTGACCTCGCTTCCAGAGGTCATACAATTTCTTTTTTCTCTTGAGCTCCATGAGGAGTTCCCTGTTCAGCCAAGCTGGTCTTCTGCCCCACTTGTTTGACTTATGACACAATGGGATTCCTGCTCCTGTGCTTCTAAAAGGTGGTTCTTAAAGACTGACCAGCACTCATGGACTCCTAAGCCTTCAAAAGCAGACTCCCAGAGTACTCTGCTAAATAGCTCCCTGAATAGCTTAAGGTTTGCTCTCCTGAAGTCCAGGTTGGCAACTCTGCTGTCCTTTTTTCTCATTACACTGAAAATTTTAAACTCAACCATTTCGTGATCACTGTGGCCAAGACAGCCACCTACCATCACATCTCCCACAAGTCCTTCTCTATTCACAAATAGCAAGTCTAGGAGGGCATCTTTCCTAGTTGGCTCACTGAGTACTTGTGACAAGAAGTTATCTCCTACAAACATCAAGAATTTCCAAGACTGCTTGTCACAGCAGTATGATATTCCCAGTTGATGTCTCGGAAGTTGAAATCTCCTATAAGGACAAGGGCTACCTATCCAGAAATTTCTCCTAATTGCCTATAGAATAACTCATCTGGCTGGGCAATCGGTAGTAGACACCCACTACACCACCTCCTTTGTTTTCCATGCCCCTAATCCTCACTTAGAGGCTCTCAACCACATCATCACTAACTGAAAGAGCTGTACAATCAAACCTCTCCCTTACGTATAGAGCAACACCTCCACCTCGTCTGCCCTGCCTATCCCTCCTGAACAGCCTGTAGCCCTCCATCCCAGCATTCCAATCATGGGACTCATTCCACAAGGTCTCACTAATACCAATGACATCATAGCTCTTGGAACTAACCAATGCTTCTAGTTCATCCTGTTTGTTTCTCATACTGCATGCATTGGTGTACAAGCATTTCAGATACACTGCTGAGCCCTCTGTGCTCCCAGGAGCAGTGTAACTGTTCTCACTAGCATTGCCACCCTCAGGCAATGCCATGCCAACCCTTGGCTTACCTACTGCAATCCTGTTGGTATCCCCTTCCCCCATTGATTCTAGTTTAAAGCCTTCTCGATCAGTCCCGCCAGCTTATGCCCAAAGATGTGTTTTCCCCCATTAAGACAGGTGGATCCCATCAGGCCCCAACGTACCTTGATGAAAACACGAACTAGGTACCATGGGATCTCAGATTACCTACCCTGTGTTAACCTCTCACATGCAGGCTTTTATCCTCAGTAACCACGATGTAGCTCACTCTTAGTTCACCAGGGATTAAGCTAGCTCAAATTGCCTTGTATTTACAAAGGCATAATGGCTCACACACAGGGGAGCTTGGGTCCACCCTGCTGCTGCACCATGTGCTCATTCAGCAGAAAAAATGCAAGGTAATCTAAGGTAGTTTTGACTGATACCAAAGTGCTGAACTCCCTGCATTTACTGTCAGGAGGAATAAGGTGACAAATTGTTCTGACCAAAGGACTTTAAATCTCTAAAAGCTGCAGAAATGTCAGTTTTCTATTCAAGCAAATACAATCAGTTACACAAGTGGAGACTCATCCACCAAGAATTTTCCTCTTTCCTCTCAGTATTTTAATACTCTTTCCATACCTAATAGTACCAGTTCTTGAGGATATGCTAATCCTTAGAAACAGGATATCTCAGATGCCTGAAAGGAAAATCATGTCTCTTTCATGTATCAGGAACCCTCAATAGCAGTTTGAGGGTGACAGCAAACATAGTTTATGTGACTATTTTAAAATCCTATACCTTTATGTCATTCACAGTCATTTTTAGCAGATTTTTCATGTTGCCTTTTTCATCAATAGTTCTTGTTTTATAACTTAGTAAGTCCTTTGCTGTCCCCTGATGAGAATATAACATATTGTTTATTCTTTCTACAGTGCCACCTGACTGCAATGCTACAGAGCAAGCGCTCCCCTCCTAGCTAGAAGTACCATCCAATTTAACAATGTTTGCAAACAGTACACAGGAAAAAAGCATCAGCATTGTTGCTGGCCAGAATATCTCTGTGGGACAATAGAAAGTCAGTCACGTAGGACTTTCCATGGACTGCATTGTCCTGTGGGGCTGGAAACTCCACAGGAACTGCCATATGCCTGTTGGAACTGTTAATTTAATCAGACCTTTTTCTGACAAAGGATATTGTAACAGGCTTTTTCCTGTTCCTGCTATGCAGCCAGTGAGCAGAATGCTTTCAGTAATGGGATGCTCCTTTGAAAAGCCAAATGAACCTTGGGGTGCCAAGAATGACATCCACTGAATGCCATTGGAAAACAGAATAAAAACTTGAAAATGTATCATCAGCATTCAGAATTCTCTGCATAAGACAGGTAAATATAAAAAGAGGTGAAGTGTCTGCACAGAACATTGCATGGCAGGTGGAAGGAAATGGGACAGAGTGAAAAAGAGAAACTTGCAGAATCAGGAGGAAAGAAAAGCAAATTAATATGATTAGTAATGTAGTTGGTCAAAAAGAAAAAGAAAGGAAAATGCAGAGTGCTGACTGATCTAGATTTCAGCCTCTCTTTATACCCCTGAATACTTTTGTCTCCTAAGATGCTGTTTAGATGAGCAATAGATGCATTCTGTACTAGCAACTGCAGTGCTGAGTTATTTATGTCCTAGAATGTGCTCTGTGGAT
The DNA here is from genome assembly GCF_000690835.1 of Fulmarus glacialis. Taxonomy (NCBI): domain Eukaryota; kingdom Metazoa; phylum Chordata; class Aves; order Procellariiformes; family Procellariidae; genus Fulmarus; species Fulmarus glacialis. Next base: position 53,435 of record NW_009226120.1, on the reverse strand, counting down.
TTGCACCAGCTATTTTCCCTAAAATAAAGAACCCAGTCCCAGACTTTCCAAATTTCAGGGCCTAACGTAGGAACAAAGATCTAGAACACACAAGCCATCTGGTTTGCAGATTCAGATATCCAACATTTCCAGGTTAGCAATACTCAATTAATATCTCTCATAATGAAATATATCCATCCCAAGCCAGAAAGACAAGTTGCCACAAAGGATTTCTAATAGGGTCTGAAAACTTTTATACCTAGATTTTTTTTTTTTTTTTAATCCAGACCAGGTGTGTAATCTCAGACTAGCTGCTGACTACTAGATATCTGCCTGCTATCAACACTAATTGGCACCTCTGGTACCAATCTCAATATGAAGTCCAAAAAGTAGGTGGCTATAGATCCTGACACATACTTCTACCTCTGCACCAAAAGGCAGACTAGGAAATCTTGGCAGGAAAAAGTCTATTTACTTTGCCCATGAAGTATCCATGCTAAGGAGCACTTCAGCTACCTGACTTCACAGTGTGGTCCTTTCACATACATAACTTCAGCTAAAAAAAACCAGGAAGGGAAAATTATCTCTGTTATGTCTGTCCTCATTTAGGAGCCTCCAGTAGATCTAGCATTTCCATGCAACAAATGTAATCAAATTTTTACCAAAGGAAGGGAAGTTCATGAAAATATTATTTGTGTCTTCATAAACTGTCTCCTAACTCCCATGTGCATCATAGTTGTTAGTGATTTGGTTCAATATATATTCATAGCATAACAAAAATTCTTTCGGTTTCATTTGACAATTCTTGGTACATTGATTAGGAAAGATTTTTAAAAGGCATGAGTAAAGACAAAAAATCTGAACTTTTAAAAACTGATTTTGTTTCAGATTTTCCAATATGCTAAATTGACTGAAAAGTGGCTTAAGCATAACCTCTTACTAGTTCAAAGCCTTTGTGGCATGCATTTTAAATGCTGTATTTTGAGGTAATGTTTTTATGTATTTATTTTTAATATGCCATTTTCCAGCTTAAATCAAAACGTTGAGTCTCAACAGTTCTCGGAGCGCTTACTGTGCTAAGAAAGTTGACTTACTGCTTTGCAATAACTATTATATTGACATATTACATGTCACCCAACTGAACTTAAATGCACATTTCCATTTTGATGTCTCATGGGCACATTTTAACTCTGCATTTAACATATTTACTTTCTTGTGTCTTGCTATTTCCTACCTCTTTTTTTCTATTTCTTTTTTGGCTATTCAATATAGCAAAACTTAAATATTGTTTCAACTTTCCTGACAACAGTCTTACATGCAATCCATTGGCTTAGATATGGCTTGAAGCTTAGCTGTGTTGTGTTCCCTCCTCGGCATCCCAAATACACTGAAAAAGCTTGTGGACAATTCTTCCAGCTTGCAACAAAATTGTACAGTTGGTTTCCCAGATACCAGATGCTGTTAAAAATATGACTCCATTGAAATAATGCAAGCCATAACATGAAGGCAAGAAAAAGTCATCTGCAATATTTAGGAAAATCTTCATTTTCATTCAAATAATTCTTTCTGTCTTTAGAACATGCGCTCTTGTGGTGCAAATGAAACCAAAGGCCTTAGATGAACTTCATCTGGCCAAATATAGATATTTACATTTGAGCTACTTGTCTAGATCATAGTCACATGATTTATCTTATTGTAGATGTTACTTTAAAATGCAGTAAATTATATCCAGAAATACCAATTTTTCTCCTACAGGTGACAGGGGTGAATAGTTTATGAGACCTTTGTATTGTATAGGTTCAGATTAATTACATGCCCAATGTCCAAAGGAAAGAGGGGTGCTAGCATGCACAATGCCATGAATCAGAGGAGACAACAGTACCTCTGGAATGATAATGGAGGTTACAAAATTTGCCACCATCACATGTGGCTTTAAATTACATGCCCTGAGTTGAGAGATGTTTTGTGTGGGTTTGCAGACTCTGAAAGAATAATCCATCCCTGTGTTAGGGAAAATAAGTCAAACAGGAACAGGAGGAGTATGTAGCCAATATAGTGGTCACAGCACTGGTAAGTGCTGCTGCCGCAGGTGCTTAGAGGCACCAGCTTTTGTAACCTGCAAGACTGAAGGCTGACATGATGCTATTGCTGCCTGTTAAAGCATCCTTGGGGTAAAAGCAAAAGAAAGTAAAGGAGAGAAAGTTGGTATAAGAATATTCGTTGGGCGTGAACATATCCAGTCTGAAATTTAGAGGAATGCTTCTAATCATCAGAGAAATAAGGTGTAACAATATCTTTCTAATGGAAATACTCTAAGTGAGAAACCTGAATGGTTTCATGATATAAAGGACCATATAAAGTCATGTCTATTGTAGCAAGGGCTAGAATCTACAGTCCAGCAAATCTCACCTGTGTGATACCTCTTTGCTGTAATATAGCCCTGTGCCCCTAGCATTTTACCTTTTGAGGCCATGAAGCTTTAAAATTAAAATTAATTACTTTAATATTTGATTATTCAAAGACTATTTTGTAAGTTGTTATTAGATATAAATGTAGAGAAACAAATTAGCCACAGATTAATTACATGATTGCTGCAAGTTACGGTGCAGAGAATGGGATCCAGATTGGGAAAAAGGTCAGAACTCCCAAAGATTTTGGATCCAAAATTGAATTCATGACTCAGCTTTTCTCATTAAGTCATATGGCAGATCAAAGGCCACAAACCTTTGGATTACTGTTTTTTCAGCTCTATAGAGATTCAAAATTAAATTATTCTGCAGTGTTTTAATGTCCCGTGCCACAGTGGTTGCAGTTAAACATCTTGAAAGGACATGGTGTTCACAGAGAAGGAACATTATCCCAGGTCCTCATCATGGGTAGAACAAAATCTTCTTGTCTCTGGCTGGAAATAAATATCTATTTCTTACTTCACTGGTAAGCAGGTGCTACCTGAGTAAGATCCTGGCTGCAAACAGCTACTAGTGCTAGTATGTCCTGACTTACAGGCATACAGGGACCACAGTCTACTCCAGAGTTGTCCGAATCAATGATCAGGAACTTGCTCCTCCTCATAGTAACACTGTTTTTGCTGCAGGCACATCTCCTGGTGGCCCTCTAACTGTATCTTAGGTACACAGACAGGCTTCTTCTAGCCTTACTTGAGTTGCTCAGATTCCTAATTCATTTAATTGACGTGATCTGCATGACACAAAGAAACTGTAATCTCTGCAATACCTTTTGATCACTCAAATGTGCCTGAGAAATGCTAAGGATTAGATTCCCTCTCAGACTTCATGATTATGAATGTTAATGCTAACACAGAAACTCTATTCCCACAGCACTGCAGCAGAAATAAAATGTTTTTAAATGAACTTATCATTAGCTCCCACCAGATATTTACTCATAAAACAGTCCCTGATTCAAGAACATCTTTGAAGCTGACTCTTCAAAAGATGCAGCACAGGAAGATCCAGAGCATTTCCTAGTACAAGTAGAACTACAAAATTTGAATCACAAATTACTTCCTGTGCTGATTTTGGCTGGGATACAGTTAGTTTTCTTCATAGCAGCTAGTATGGGGCTATGGTTTGGATTTGTTCTGCAAACAGTGTTGATAACACAGGGATGTTTTCGTTACTGCTGAGCAGTGCTTACACAGAGTCAAAGCCTTTTGTGTTCCTCACCCCACCCCACCAGCGAGCAGGCTGGGGGTACACAAGAGGTTGGGAGGGGACACAGCCGGGACAGCTGACCCCAACTGACCAAAGGGATATTCCATACCATATGACATCATGCTCTGCATATAAAGCTGGTGGAAGAAGAAGGAAGGTGGGGACACTTAGAGTGGTGGTGTTTGTTTTCCCAAGTAACCATTACGCATGATGGTCTTTCCAAGTAACCGCTATGTGTGATGGACCCCTGCTTTCCTGGGGGTGCCTGAACACCTGCCTGCCAATGGGAAGTAGTGAATGAATTCCTTGTTTTGCTTTGCTTGCGCGCGTGGCTTTTGCTTTACCTATTAAACTGCCTTCATCTCAACCCACGAGTTTTCTCACTTTTACCCTTCTGATTCTCTCCCCCATCCCACCGGGCGGGAGTGAGCGAGCGGCTGTGTGGGGCTTAGTTGCCGGCTGGGCTTAAACCATGACACTTCCTTACAAAGGCTGTGATACTGTTTCTGTTGAAGTACATTTTACTGCTGGAATTTACCCGCAATTTGATGGAAGGCGTCAATATAAACCCTCAAAACTATTGTGTGGAAAGCCTTGGAGGGAAGGCTAAAAGGAAGATGAAGAGAATGGAGAATAAGTTTCTGGAAGCAATTACATGGGCTGATGCCTGCGACAAACACAGGCTTGTCCAGAAGGGCCAGATCATAGAAAGCCTCTTTTTACAGAACTGCTGACTTGTACTGCGCCTGGGAGCCAGCTGCACAGTGAGAATCAGGCTAGAGCATCTTCATGAAAAAGATCATCAAAAACAACGTTATAACAGACATCACTAGTCTAAAGCCTAGAGACTTTTTCCTGACCTCAGTCAGTTCACACATGGTGGCAGACATCAGTCCAGACAGTATCAGAAGAAAAGGGAGAGGCCTTGAAGGAACATACATTTTCTACGTTCGCTGCCATGTATGCTTTATACCTCTGTATAAGAGCTGGTTCATAGCTATTGCCTTTGGAGGTAGTAGTGACCAGTCACCTCCTTATACTGCTTTTGTAATGACTCAAAGTTATGTTCAACAGTAATTTATGGTTGTTTACCATATTCTTGCAGATTGGCTTACACTGGGCTCCGAGCATTAGTACTTTAATTCAGGTAACTCAAATAAAAAGCTTGTATGTTTCTGTTTCATTCTAAAATAGCATAGTCTAAACCCAAAGGAACAAACAATTCAGGAAAATAACTAGAGATGCACCATACCAATGGTAACTGGTAACTCACACCAGCATGGAGATCAGGTGGCCTCTAGGGCAAATCTCTGTGCAAAAGTGGAAGGGTGGCAGGAGAAGAAACCTGATCTCACCACAGGAAGTTTTTCACACAGACATTCAAAACTTTTTTTTTCCACCAATGTCAATACTCAATTGAGGAAAAAATTAGGCTACAGCTTTTTTTGAGAAAACTGAAAAAGCAATGATTGTCTTTAGCTTAAAGGGTACTGAAGCCTTATCAATGAAGTGTGATGTAGTTTATAAACTTGAGCAAATGCATGCTATAGTATGCCAGAGGGACTGGGCTGAATGTTTTTTCCTTCCATGCATTTTATGGTTTCTGCCATCCTAATAGAGAATTTTCTTTTTTCAGCTATTGCTGATGAAAAGCCAGAATTCTGGTTTTCATGAAGTTGTTTTTGGCTACAGAAAGTTTTCTGCTGCAATGTCACTTTTCATCTCGTCTTGAAATCTCCACTGGAAATCCCAGGTGACATACTTCCCACACTCCAGCCCATGCACCCATCATGCATCCACCAGCACAATGTGTTTGGCTCACCGCTGACTCCACCCAAGAGGAAAAACATCTATCACAGAAGCAGCAGCACTTCCAGGTGGCTGAAGGATTGCTGTGCTGAGGAAAGCATGGGGATGTTTGTGAGAGAAGCTGCAAGGAAAGAAAGATCAATTAAACTGTGCAACCAGAAGATAGAAGAGGAAGGGCAAGAAGGAAAGCATTGATCCCTCCACTTTGCCACCTGTCCTGTAGCGTGACAACATTGGTGACATTGGATCTTTTCTGCCAGCATAGCATGGGATAACAGCTTTCCTTCATGATCCAACTTTGTGTGGGCCAGGCAACCAAGCATCAGGGACTTAGGTCCCTTGAGGCCCTAGCCACACCTGCCTGGAGACCATACCTCAATGTGGGTGATCTTCAGAGCAAAAGCATGGTAGCAAAGGATGCTCCATTAGAAAAGGGCAGGACCATTAGAGTGATAGTTGAAGGATTCTTCAATTAATTACGAAGTTGCATGGGCAGCTAAGTACTACAGCTTTTAACTTAATGAAGCATTTCCCTGTACTTAGCTACTGTGGGCATGCCAAACACGTACCAGCTGACACAAGATCAAAGCTGCAGCAAGCAGCTGTTCCCTGTGTAGCTTCTCTACAGCTTCAGCTTTGACATTTTGCAGTTTTTAGATAGCAACCAACCAAGTGTGAATGGCTCCTGCCTCAAAGATTACAGCCAGCCACGCAGAACATCAGCAAGCGTGTTTTAAGCAATGACTACTCCCTCGTATGATCTATTTATTCTCAGTGAGACAGAAATCAGAAAAGATGGTGTTTGCATGGGGCAGATTCAGCTATCTGTCACAGCAGCTTGGCAGAGTGGTGGCTTGCTCCTGTCAAGTCTTCCCTCAGGCTGAGAGGCTGGTTTGGCAGCAATGCTCAGACAAAGCCGCACACAGTGGAGAGCTGATTAATAACCTACCTTGCTGAAAATGACAGCTCCACTGCAAAACCTCACATCCACATATAATCCCACCCTACAGAAAGAAACTTAATTTAGGAGAGCCGGTCTCCTCCACTCATCCGTGCCTTTAGCCCCTCAAGACTCAGCTGCTCACTGAGATTGCTGGCAAAGTACAGAAGCACAAAATAGTCTGCGCTTTTGGAAGGTATCCAGGGGTAAAGAGGGACTAAATACCTTTGGGTTCATCAAGCCTTTTGTTTGCTTGCAAACTACCCATAGAAACTAATCAGATAAACTACTTCCAAAAGAAAGCAACCAGTTTCATTTCCCAGTTCTGTACCTAGAGAATCCAACCTTACCTTGTTCCCTGCTACATGCAATGCATCTGCATGCCTGTAGAAATAGCTACTCCCCTACAGACACATCTACACCTCTGTAGACACACCAGCATGCTTGTAGATATTAATCTTGAGTGTTTGAGTTTAATATATGAAAAGCCTTTATTTCCTAAATCAAATCATCACTGAGGATATAGCTCCCAGCATAGCACAAAGGAGGGAACAAGGTGCTACTGGTGAGGGAGAATGCAGAACTCAGAAAATTAATGCAGATCTGCACCCTGCAAATGGCTGACTGTCATGCTGTCACCATAGTCTTGATACACAGTCCATCAGATTCAGCAAGTTTGCAGGTTTCTCTCTGTGTGAGAACAGTGGGTGAGTCATTTTACAAAGAAGCACAAAATAACAGAGAACTTGCAAAATTCCCCAAGTAAAACCAGAAAAGCTTATGCTTAATAGCTTTTTTATACATACTACTAACCTGAGAGTTCTTCCAAAGTATTGTCTTTCATGTAGAAACTCTCTCCTTACTTTCCATTGTGGCAACAGGAGCTCTGTTCCTGTGTTGCACAGACAGAAGAGACCTGCATTACCAAATACAGTAAACAAAAACTTTTCAGCTTATACCATTTTAATTCTGCTTTTAACACTGCTGTGATTTTTGGGTCATTTGCTGTGTAAAGCTGCACTAGGGTAGTAGTTAAGGACAATCCAGTCTCAAAACTTCATGCCACTTTACTGCACCAAATTAGTAATACGCTTGCTAGAAGTCACCATGAGTCAGATGAGTCACTTCAAATACAATGCTTTACAATAAAGCCTAATTTACTGGTACTTACAGTTCTGGTTTCCTGATGTTTTCTCAGGTACAATGGAATAATTGGTGCTTCCAAAATTAAAAGTGAATTTAACAAAAAAAATTTGAATCACAGCTGGTCTTTCTACATACCATATGTTCAACATTGACTTTTTAAACTAAGGTCCCAGAAAGACTCAGTTTGAGTCTTGAAAACATTGTATTACTTTCTTGGAATTAAAAAGAAAACATCTGTACCTGTGTTTTAATCTTAATTACTAGCATCCAGCTCTGAATACTGTTCAGTCAAACTAAGATTTTTTGTGAGAAAAAAAAGCCGATATGCCCATTACACCACCGACCTCCAAGTTCATCACTCAACAAAGGATGGTTTGGGCTGTTTCACACGGCCCAGTCATAGCTTGCTGGGATTTGTTAATTCCCAAAGGAAGTCATTACATAGTCTTCCAGCCACGTCAAGTACACGAGCCATGGCATGCCCTGGAAAGCCATTTAACTGAGTCCCTTTCATATGAACTAGGAGACTGCCAGCTAGTTTCGATGAAAAAATCTTTACGTTCTCACTGCAAGCATTCAGAAATAGGAGGTACGCTTCCACTAGCACATACAAGTTACCACCACAAGCAATAACAACAAGTATATAGCAACTTTTACCCACCATAGCTTGTTAATAGAGCACAAGAGAGAAATATATTATTATTACTTCTGCGCTGCTTGGAAGTGCCTTGGCAGCTCTGAGGCTCATAAGGTTCACTGCCCACATCATGATTGTTCCTCTAACACTTCAAGAGGGGCTACAGACTTGTTCATTTTTCTTTTCTTTCTTTTTTATCTGAAACAAGGGTAACATCCGAGACTCTGCAAGTATTTTCAGCTTGAACATCATGGTAGCATTTGCCCATCATCTAAGCAGGGTAGAATACCAGAGCCCTTAGTCAAGCACAGATGTCCTTGGGACTTAAAAATGGCTATGTTTATACCCACAATGTTCACATCCTGAGCAAAAAAAAAAGAGTGTTCAGCAATATACTGCCCATTTTTAGTGGCACTCACAAATGGCCTATTCTGTGAGTGATGCATGTCATATCACTGCAGAAATTGATATCCTCTTCCCCGAATACATCAGCTCCACTCACATCTGTCCCAGGCAGCAGAGAATTGAAACTTACCTGCTCATTTAAGGGGTTGTTTACAGTAATAAGGAATCCACTCAAATTTTTGCTTTATTACCAGAAGCATGGGAAAAAAATCTCAACATCAGCACAAAAAATAGAAGGGAGAAAGAGAAGTGGAATTTTTATTAAGAGCAACAATGGAAAAGGCTGAAAACTGATGAAGTTCTAAAAAATTCAGACAGATCTGTGTAGTTTATAGGACAAAAAATAACAGCTAGTTGATAAAAATTTTCTAAAAGTTAATTCCTCATTGTGTATCAAATAAGATACAATGCTATCAAAGCTGGGGGGAAAAAAAAAAGAAAAAAAGAAAGTATATAGAAAGATAATAACAAAACCAAGTAGCTTGACAGTTTTCAGTCTGGCTTTCTAAATAAATTCAGTTTGTGTAATCATACCTCCTGCATGGCTTTAGCTGACCCTCTCTTTGCTCTTTTCTGCAGTAATTGACCATTTTCAAGTTAATTTGAAAGAGTCAGAAAGAGATTTCCAAAATTATTGTCTTCACATTAATTCTGTGAAAAACAGTACCTGGATGGAAAAGAAAAACCTAAATCTGTGTTTCAGGGTGGAAAAGGGAGAAAAACAAGCAGTGGCACACACTTGGCAGTAGCTGATGGCCACTCAGCTAATAAGTATTGTCTGGCTCATCAGCACACCTATCCCCACACTACCTGCAGCAAGCGCTGGCTTTCCCTGGGGAAGAGATCACAGCTGTGATGGGAACCAGCCACTGGAAAAGAAAGTGCAAGGAAAATGGGGCATACATTTAAGAAACTAGACTCTGCTATTTTCTTCCTTATAAAAAGAAAATCAGAGACAAAAATTCTTTTTCACTGTGGAAAATAGCAGGTTTTCACTTTAAAAAATTATTGACATGGCCATTTTTACAGCAAATTCTACCACAGACAACAGCTAATGAATGTTTATTGTTCTTAGGATAACACAAAAAAGAGAAGCAACAGTATTTGTCTTAAAAAAGAATATTACTGTGCATTAACTGTGCATGTCTACAGTTCAAGGTCTGATTATATCAATCACATTAGTGTACATTAAACAGCAATCAAATTAAATGTCAACATCTGCTTGGATGCAGAGGTTGTCATTAAAGTTTTTTTACAAATGCCTTGGAAGTACTTAATAGTTTTGTTGCATTCACAGTATCTTCCTAGGTGGTACCAGCAACACAAGTGTACCTGGAAGAATGGCAGAAAATGTAACAGCATTCACAGTACAACCTCCCCATTTCTTGTTTTGTTGTTGTTTTAGCATAGATACTAAATTTTCACAGGTGTGTTCTGTTTTGTTTTTAATTGTCCTTTTAACCCTCAGTAGTAAAATGTAGGAAAGAACTATTTTGGGCAAAGGAAGAAGTTTGGATTACATTAAACATCTTAGTAACAGTAGAGGCCTATTACTCTAGTGACTGTTTAAGTTTTTTCTCTAGATCGCAGTGCAATTCACAGATGAAGATAAGTTTTCCATAGAAAGAACACCATTTGCTGTATAATTTTATTTTTTGCCAAAGACTTTATACACTTTTTAAAATACCTATGTCAAAATATATGCTCTAAAAAAACCACATCCACGATTCATATTGCAGATACACTTTCATACAGTAAGTGATAAGATCTGAAGCTCACTGGCCTTATCACACTTTCCACTTCAACTGGAACTGTACAGATTTGCTTCATTCTCCCAGATGGATGTTTTTTTCTTTCTGGTTTAACTTATTTCACTGCATTAAAGAGGTGTTTTGATTAACTGCAAAATCTAACTAGGTCAGGATGTATTGAATCTCAAACAAAATTTTGTTTGACCTAATGACTCTGTTCTTGTGTGTTGGAAAAATAAAACTCTGTGTAAACATCTGCAACATTTTTGTTTATGGCTTTTAAAAGTGAGATGAGCACTTGAGTTTCCTAAGACTGCCTGACTGATACAAAACCACTACCCCTCACACCTCTTGCAGAAGTGAACTCTTTGGCTTCTAGAATGAGAAGTGGTATTTGAACATGAAACAAGTAGGACAAAATATCTTAACTCCCTCTATTTTAATTGTACCTTTTCTTTCTTTGCCCTAGGTGATGCCGTCTTTAGCTCCACAAGAAGAAAACCCAGGCAGACAGCCTTTACCCCAGCTCCCTGGTAATTCTGATCCTTGGATTCAGTATTTTCATTTTAGACTTGATTATAGGTGAGACATCTACCTGCAGTGTATAATAAAACGAAAATGCAGTAGGCAATCTGTCCTCTGTGTTTGTTGCCTTAGAAATATGTTTTTCTTTTTAATGGGCTCTGCCTAAGCAAATTCTGTAACTAAACAGTACTACATGAATCTAGAACTTCACACTGCAATTTCTTGTTAAAATTTGCTTTCAGCAAATATTGACACATTTAAGCTTAAAAAAAGTATACATTTTCCCAGTATTTGTACAGCAATATTTGAGTATGCCGGTATTCTCAGAAGCAGAACAGAGAAGATTCACGGCCACAGGTGAATCAGAAAAATCAGTCTTGAATATGCATAGAAAGTGCTTCCTAGTATTTGTTCAGCTTTAAAATTCTATTCCTTAATAGAATACTGCCAGCAAATCTCCCATTTGTTAATAATACTCTAAGACATTACCTATGAACGTAGAGTTGTACATTTCTACATCAAAGTAGTCCTTCTTATGAAAACTGTAACCACTAGCCATAAAACTCAGAGTTTGATCTGAATTTTAAGCTGGACCCTTTTTTTCACATGCAACATAACCTGTAAGGAAAACAGCAGACTTTGGCTCTGTGGAACTCTGAGAAGTAAAGAAGAGTCTGTATTGGTTTATTCCTTTCTATTTTCAGCTAAGCACAGCTCAGCCAAGCCTATTTGCAGCTGAGCATAGCTCAAAGCACCTGGACTATCAAACCATCTTCTTGCTGAAACCAGTGGCTAAAGAAGATTAGCAGACAATTTCAACACAGTTTCCAAATACCTGCACAGGTATCTAACTTCAGAGAACTTTCTAAACTGGCAGACAAATATGTCCCAAGAACCCATGACTAAAAATGAAGTTTGAAATAAAATAAATTGCAAATATAATCCAACTCCTTAATAGTGACTGTAACGAATCATTGGAACCCAAGGGAAGTGGTTCATTAGTCATCAGCTTTAAATTGCATGTCCTTCTGAAAGATAGGCTATCACTCAGCCACAAATTATTGAAGCTGATAGTTTTCAATTACATAGCATGGAAAATAATAACCTTCTCTGCAGGAATTACTGAGTAAAATTTGATGACTTACATTATGCAAGCATTCAGAAAAGGTTGATCATAGTCCTTTCAAAATTTGCATTTTAGGACTATGTTTTCTGACCATGTCATCAGATTGGGATTTGGCTCATAGGGAGCTGAACTGCTGAATCAGAAGTTACTACCATTTTTACATTGTGTTGTTATTATAGTCACACTTTCATGCTTAGTTAGATTGCTCAGAGTATACTTTGCATTCTGAAAAGGTTACACGCCCAACTTTTACATGTTTAGCCTTTTTTTCCAAAGGATATCCTTAAAGCCTAGTATTAATCTAATAGTGCTGTGATAATATACTGCCTCTGAGAAAGGAAAAACACTAACCACAGTATTGTAGGTGACATTCAACTACATACCTTATAAAGCAACTTGTCTCATTTTATTTGCATTAAATGCCTTTTTTTTTTATGTCAAATGATATAAGGTTACTTTCATGCTTGCATAAGGCTAGTGATTCTTGAGAACTCTGCCACTTTAATCCCCGTCTATCTTCCCTTAACATTTATTCATAAATGCTGATTTTATTTTCTAAAGTTTTTTTAGGATTTTCTATGAAAAATTCCCACTGACTGTAACCAACATTCTGTCTGATCCTGCCTTGGTTTGTCTTCAAGCTTTTTTGGCTATAAAAGATTTTGTTTCCATCTACTGGCACAAGTTCTTAAGAAGCATAAATCTCTGCCAGTTTATTTTGCAATGTTCAGAATAATTGATTACGTCTTCACATTTAGACCAACTATCTGTCTTTGATAAATTACTACCTTCTAGCTTGGTGTCATAAGAAAATGAGGCTTATGCAACCACTCTGCCTGTTTGCCAGTCCTTCCCAACAGCTTTTTAATCTGTTGGCCAATTTAATTCAGATTTAACAGAGAGAGGTAAAGTCTCCATGACATTATGTTCACTGGAGTTTTGTGAAGGTTGGTGATCTCAGTGAAGGAAAGGGACCCTTTGAGGTACTGAAGAAGCAATGAAGTTGGGGATGCAGAGAGAACAAAGGAGAGCTGCAACAGAGAAGTTGGAGATGATGTAGGGAGGGCTGCCGTTATTGTAAGGGGAAAATCAGGGGGCAAAAAGCAAAAATCTGGGGAAAACTGACAGTTCATTTCATTGCTAAACTCTATAATTTCCAGTAATTTCATTTACATATTACCACAATATTATTAATGAGAGAAGTCCCAAAACATCCCTAGGGAACCTGCATTTCACCGTTTAAAATAATTCTCTTCTATTCAGTTCTAGCCGATACATTTAAATACAGAGGTTAATTTTTCACAAAAGGAGAAGTGATGATATTAACTCTGGTTCTGCCACTTGGTAACTATTATTCCCCTCTTATGTCTACACTCAGGAGTCTCAGCTCTTTCCCAACATAACGAAAGAAGTGACCAGAAAAGCAATGGTCATGTCTCCTTTCAACAGCCTTCCTCAGCATCTGCCACTTATTCTTCAAGTTGGTGTGGATGCCCTGTATGTTGCAGATCTGAGAACTGTGTATTTACATCTTGCTTTCAGAGGAGAAGCATCCCAGAAATAAAATTGGTAAGAATAGTTGTGCAGAAGCTTTAACACTGAGCAATGCTGAATGTATTGACTAATGACACAAAGTACTAACTAAGAGGTCATATGAGGAGGAAGCAGTGTGTGCCCTTAGAGCTCATGAAACGATACACACCAAAAAAACAGGTTTTAGACCTGGAAATTATGAAAAGCTATAAGCTGAAGAGCAAACAAAGCTTCTTACATTGTTTTCTGCCAGAATGCTGTTGTAACATATTACATAATAATTATTTTGTAGGTAAATAGATCTGTGAGGAACGAAACGTTTCATGGACAGACTTATCTTCCGTGAAGACTGTGCAGTGGCTAAACCCACCTGTAGTGTTGTAAGCTCTCTTGGAGTCCTCAGTAGACAACAGAGACACAAGTGAACAGCGCTGCAGCCCTCAGCTCAGGCAGCGCTGTGCTCAGAGTAGATGTTTTGTGCTCTCAAGGCTGAGGCCAATGACTTCTTACATTGTCAATGCTGGCTGCCTCAGCCACTTGGCAGCTCTACTCAATAAGTCTAGAAAAAAGGTATTACCAGCTCAGCCAGTAGGTTGATTTCTGATTTATAGTGTTACCTTCCAAGCAGTTTGAGGAGAAAAACTAAAGCTGAAGAGCTTAATTTATATGCATGGCAAATCCACTGCACCATTTCAGGTACATCTCCCTCTCTGTGGGTTGTTCTTTTTGTTGGTGTTTGTTGGGCTTTTTTTGTTTGTTTGGGATTTTTTGTTGGGTTTTTTTGGTAGGCAGTAATGGAAGCCACAAATGGAAGCCAAAGTCTTGCTGATCTAATCTTTATAGCCTTTCTTTCTTATCCTGGCTCCTTTACTAAGATAGCCAGAAATATTTCCTTTTTGCCCTGGCAGTTGCTCCTGGTGGTAGTGCATTTGTGACTGAAATGCCTGGGGTAGCACCAGCACCACATTTCAGAACAAGAAAACAGGCAGATTGTGAAGAAGACTCACAGTGTTTTAGAAACCTTTAGATTATTGACCCAGGAGGAAAGGTTTATCATAGCAAGTTCAGATGTGCAGCAGTGCAGAAGAACATGACAACCTACTGGATGATTTCTCTATTTTACCAGCTCTCAGAAACCATGCTATGCAAAAGCCAATAAATACAATAGTATACTGCGCAAATAAAGAGATCTTGCCCTTGCAGTGATGTGTGCTGAGGCTTAGTCCCTCTGCTTAGAAAAACTGATGCTCTTAAACACACAGATTGGGGGAAAAAAAAAAAAAAAAAAAAAAAAAACACCAAAAAACCAGTCTGCATGTCAGGAAGGCAAAAGACTGAATTTTGCTCTCATCGTACTGTGAAAGTAACCTACTGTTTCAGGACACTGAAGCTGGAGATGGGATTTGATTTAATGCCCGAGATCCAAGAAATTTCCTGAACGC
>NW_009226120.1:29987-38453 GCF_000690835.1 Fulmarus glacialis | reverse complement strand
AAGAGTGTCACTGTTATTTGCAAGAAAGAATATGCATCAAGACAAGCAGCTTCCCTCCTGGTCATGGTGAGGGCTGGTGCACTACACATGGTCCACTGCTGATGTCAGGGACAGGGGGACCCTCGGGAGCAGGGCTGGAGCATAAGCTGGAGCCAGGAGGAGCCGGGCTACAGAAAGGAGAGTGAGTGAGACTGGTGGAACCAGGCTGCCCCCTAAGCAGTCCTATGTCTTACAAAAGAGGAACAATTAGCAATTTTATGAGGTCACCCAAAGACTCATACCGACATCTTCAATCTTGGGTGCCTGAAGTCATGGTTTCTAAGCACAGAGAGATAGTGTGCACCTCCAGCAGAGAAGTGAGCTGCTTGTCACTTCGGAAAATAGACTCACTCTGCCTACGTCAAGGAGGCACTTAGGTGTTTAATGTCTAGCTTGAGGGGACCTCAAGCTGTTATGCACCTAACTGCCACAAAAGGAATAGATTTTACCTCTCCGTGCACCTTTGGAAGCTCCAGCATCACATGTGGAAATGAGAATAGGTCTTCCAGTTGTACCAGTAGCACAGGGGTCTGAATTTCTTTTCAGTTCCAGTAGGAATTGTTTAAAAACACATTTGAGAGAAATACACTTCAGTTACTTAGTCCAGCAAAATATCAACGCAGTGTCTGGGGCTAGCTTTCCAGCTGTCTGAATTAGATGAAGACAGAACAGGGAAATTTTCCAGCCTAGCCTGACATAGCATTTAATCCTGAAAGGTCCTGAGCACCTCAGCTGTCAGTTGAGCAAATCTTGGAAGCAGAATATGGTTTATTTCATTTGCAAGAGTGATTTTTGCGATTCTCTGCTGCATTCAGGGTAAGCAACTGCTTTTAAACTGCAGGCCATTACATTATTATGAAAGAAAGAACCTTAATTGCATTAAGACCTTCCAAAAGCACAGTTACAGCAGAAGCATTGAGGTTTACTTTCAGTAAGTTGCAGCACACCCTCTAGCAAAGGAAATGCTTTAATTTTTAACGTAATTGTTGTTCTTCTATGTATATTATAAACCAAAGGATACAGAGAAGCAAGTTCATTACCCAAACCACTCTGACATGAACCAATTCCCAGCCTTTGCAAATTATGCTTATTTTATCAAGTAAAATTGTATCATCTTACACCCCAGTAGAATCTGACACACGCACACATACACATTACAAATTTACAACAGAAGCCAGGACTCCTTTCAGCATTGGGTATAAATGAATCATTAAGGTCACAGCAGGCATTTTCCTGGCACAGTGAGGGAAAAGCAAGTGCTAACTACATCAAAGTTAGCATACCTGCAATTAAAACACCGGTCAGGGAGAAAAAGCAAAAACGTATTTTCATTTTGAGCTTGTGAAAAATGGCTCTACCTGCCCTGAAGGGAACAGGATAACGCTGCTTACACCTGCCGAGCAGCTCTGTCTCTATCACCAGGTTTCAAGCAGAAGGAGAAGCAGAATGACTGCCCGGTCCTTTTCCTCTGCTCTCCCTTGTGCTCACTTGGCTCCCTGCTGGTTTGCGTGTTTAAAGAGAGGTCCTTTCTCCTCTTTGTTTCGCTGGAAGGCACAGTCAGATTTTTCCTTGTCCTCAAGCTGTGAAGCAGCACTCAAAAGCTGACTGACCAACTTTTTCCCTGCATGGCAAATTGGTGTTATAAAGTGGTTGCTAATAACTGAAAATCCAAGTAGTACAAATAACAGCTGCTATGTTTGTGGCTCTGCAAGTGGCTGAGACCGGCTTCACCTTGCCCATCTAATCCTCACCTTCCCCATAGCTATGCCTGAGCTGGGGCACATCAAACCTGCCCTCTGGTCAGGGTGTCTTTTTCCAAGCCACCCCTCCATCTGACCAGAGCGCAGAGCTGAAATTGCTTCGTTCCTGCCCAGAAGCATGTACGTGAGTCTTAAACACTGTACAGGTCTGAGTAACACTGGCAGGTCTGAACTCTTTGGCCCCAAGTTAATCTAAATCAGTCTTTGAGAGTGCTCATGAGTAATTTCAGCAACAGCTTCCTCCCATAGGCATTTGCTAATTATACGTACTTTTTGCTGGCCTCCAGCACAAGCTAACTGTTAGAAGTCATTCCCCTTCGCCTCTCTACCCCTACCTCTAACCTGAACCGAAGGTATTTTTTATTTATTTTTAGGCATTCACCAAATGACTGTTTCTTCCTATTTTCCTCCTGAAACTACCCAAGAGTTTTGGGCTCATCCAAAAGCAGGACAGATCGCACCAATTCAAATGACGCCCCTGCTCTACAAAGGATTCAGCTGTCTTTGGAGAAACAACTAGTCATCTTGCAGCTCCTCAGAGGTATTGCCAAAGCTGTTTTTCTCAAATACATACATACACAAAGCCTCACCCTATTTCTCTCACTTTGGTAGCAGGAACAGCAGCAAGCATCCGTATGGGACTCTGGCAAGGACCCAGGCCACGCTCTTATCACCTGGCAGTTCAACATCCACCAGTTTTGTCAGTGCTTACATGTGGCCAAGCCTAAATATTTTCAGGTTTGGAATCCTTTTTATTATTCTATTCCTAACCACTCTATGGTTCAGTTTCTGCCTGCTTACACCCTCTGCACTCTCTTCAAGACATTGAGGTCACTTTGGTGTCAAGCAGATTTTGGTCCCATTCCTGTTACTGAGAGAACAGTTTTGCAGTACTGTGAGAAGATTTTTATCTTTTATGAGTCAGGGTAACTTTACCATAACTGACAGTGTTACTGTGGGTTTGCAGAAAAACGGAATCTAGTCCTCCATCTCCAAAGAGGCCAGGGTCCTGCTTCTTTAAATGTTAATTGCTGCTCCCTCATTTATGGTTAAAAATAATAGGTTAATAAAGTTTACCTATCTTAATCAATCTTACAAACTATCATCATTGTATAAGCTGAATCACAGCTTCCCACTCTTGCAACCCTTATTCAGACTGAGTAGCCCCATGACTATTTCAGTCTCAAGACAACAATGAATATGGGCAAACATAAGTGAGGGTATTTTGAGTAAGAAAAGACTTGTGGAATGTCAAATGAAAGCTGGAAAATAGCCTCAAAAATCAGCCCAGATTCTGGGAGACAGAAGTTGCTTTGCCTAAAGCTATAACAAAGTTTTGCATAACATATTGCTTAATCTCTTTGGAGAGTTAAAAAAAAACAAAGCAAAACAAACAAACAAACAAAAACCCCCACACTAAAAAACTATTCAGTTATTTCTGGTGAGTTACCTTGGAGCACGGTGCCTCAGGATGATCTGATAGCTGAGCATACAAGTAACAGCACATTGGCTTCAGCTGGTTTAGAAACTAAGAATCATGACTTTGAAGAAGCCGTTTGTGCTCGTTGTTTGTGACTAATGCAACCCAATCTATCCAATAATGATAGGTTGGTCTCCGTGTCACACAGAAACAAGATTATAAAATCTAAATTTAAATCTTCATCATTCTGAGTTCACAGTATGATTCAATGAATGAATTAGGAACCCTGGAGATAGATGCATAAGAGGGAATAATCTTTGCTAGACTGTGCAGTGTCTTAAACTAGCAGTGAAAGGAAATTATTAACTGTGGGTAAGATCAACTAAAGAGTTGTGAAGGCATAAGACTGATCTGAAAATTTTTATGAAAAATATCGGCTGTCTTTAAGCATATATTGCAAAAGAAAAAGGAAGTATTTGTCTGCAAAAGGAATTGTTAGGGGTCGTAGAGCTTTCAACTATAAAAATGTAGTTACCCATTAAAAGTCAACAGTGCCCACATGCAGTGAAAAAGTTTCAGCCAGTTCTATTGAAGGATAGTCCTGGCACAAAGGGAAATATGCTCCACACCACGTATATCTACAAAATTAGGTGCTTGCCCATATTTGTCCTTCTCTGTGATTTTGTTCATAAGTAGTGCAGGGTCATGGCCCTGATTCTGCTCCCCTTTGTTCCTCATACCTGACAGGGAGACTGAGGTTCTTCTGCCTGGATTTTGTTGGCAGCATAGAGAGGGGGAGACGCATTTCATGCCTTTGCATTTTTATAGACAGGAAATAATCAAAGCGGTAATAATGTAGTAGGGAGTGTACTAGTCTGGTTCACTAGATGGCAATCAGGAGTAGTTTTGCTTTGAGCTAAGTAAAATGTTCTGGTATTTGCTATGATTTCAGACTATTATGCCATGATGTAGCCCCAGAAGACCCACAGAAGCTCAGGGCTTGAGTTCTCTAGCCCTCCATTTAAGAGTTTGCATAACTTCAGCATAGCAGAATTAAACAGTATTTCTGCTCAAAAAAGAGAACTGAGAAAATGTTTTAAGGAAAAAAAAAAAAAGTTAGTCGTATTGTGTCTTGATTTAGTTTAAAAATCGGGCTTTTCCCGAGAGGTGGCGGGCTGGAGCAACTCTGTGGGCCTCTCCCAGAGGTATAGCACTTTTCCACCAGAGTGGCTGACTCCATTGATTTGACTGAAACATATGGGTATAAAACCACACTCAGACTGTGTGTTTCACCACTGCAGAAGACCTTCAGAATTTGGGGCTGTAACACTTTGGGGCAGATACTGAAGATCTTATTACCTACATGTAAATCAGAAGAGGCAGTCCGGGCAACGTTGCTCTAATGAAAAATCACAACCTCACCAAGGTTCAAGGCTCTGAAACCGCTCTGCTTTCTCTTTCATGTCTTTTCAGTGTTAATGGGCTCAAAGTTATTTTGGTAAGTATGCTTTGTTTAATACAAAGATTTTTCTACAAGAAAATCCTAAATGCTTTCCAAAATTTAAAGGCAGCTTGCACTACAGCAAACCACGAATATTGAAGTACTAATCAAAATTATCCACACTTTTCTGAGTTGCAAAAGCAGACCAGAGTTACTAAGAATGTATTTTCTGTTGTGATTTACTAATATATCTCTTCCTTCCCACTCTTGTGCCAGTTTTCCACTGAAATACACAATTAATCCCATTGAACAAATCCTGATCTGAAGCCATATGAATAAAAGAGCCAGGCCCTTAAGTCTTTAGCCTGTAATATTAATTTTCCATGAGAAAAACTAATATGTCAAAACTGAACTGTGATTTTAAAAAATATCATCATCAGCATAAATTCACCCAGAATGCTCTTTCCAGGCCAAATCAGGAGCAGGGTTCATAAGTAATGACAACCCTGACAAAACATTAGTCATTCTATGTATGACATACTTGTTCTATGAAACACTCAGATTCTCGTTTCCCTTGCCCTCTGCAGAGTGTTATTATCTGAATAGACTTTTCCATGATGCAAAATCCTCCAAGATACAATTGAACTCATAGAAATCACCATATCCAAAGTAAAGTAACAGAGGATGAGTCTCTAAATATGCATCATATAGAGTATAAAAATATTATTTTCTTCTACAGCATGATGAATTTAGCAACCCGGCACTTTAATCAGATTAACAACCAAAGCCTGTGCCTCCAGCAGAGCACAGCCTGTGCCTGTGCCTCCAGCTTCAACTGGGTCTTTTTGCAGACAATTTTTCAGGATGTCAACTGTAGTTTTCTTGACTGAGGACTGCAGATGCTGGCCCAGAGATTCTTAGGAGTCCAAGAGTTTTCACTAGACATAGAAGAGGGGAAGAATGTCTTATCAAGGATCCATTACAGTTTGGATTCTGCTTTCACATGTTCTGCAAAAAAACTTTCTGATCTCATCTTGAGAGATTCTAAGGAGCCACAGATATCAAGGCACTTCCCAGATTCATAAGCAAAGTATCACAGTTACTTCCAATTCAATCCAATAACTGAAGACAATGGAAGCAGAAATCTCTTTGGTCATTGGGACCGGGTGATCACAGCAGCTAACTGAAATTTTCCCATGCAGCATGAAATTTGGTTTGCTTCACTTCACACAAAGATAGGCTACATCATTTGTGCAAACCAGGAGAAAGAGTTTCAATCCCAGGCAGCATATAAACTGTGTCACAAAAGAATCTGGATCAGGACTCAAGGAACCACCAGCCCACATGAACATTCCACTTGGAAAATTAGTCCCTTTCCAGAGTCACAGTGCTTCTTCTAGATGTTACAGAGCCAGGACATGTTCTGTATCATGTTCAGCAAGCTTTCTTTGGCATTTATTGAGGCTTGACATCGATTTCTAGGGACAGGAGGCATCACATATCTCTTCCAATATTAGTTTCCAAGTTATTTAAGGCAAGACTATCAAGAAACTAATTCCTTTGATGGAAACACATCAATCTCATTGAAACTAGTGGAAATTACACGCCTGCAATGATGACAGAATAAATAGAGTCCCTGTTTCAAGTGCCATATGCCGTAGACAAAACATGTCCTTATTCCTTCTAAGTCTAAAGGAAGCACTTGACTTTGAAGAACTGCAATTCCAGTCAAAACAAACTGATTTTAATCTAACTTTTAAAATCCAAACCAAAATCTTTTCAACTAGAAGAATATTACAGGCATGAATTCCCAATATTCCCAATAGGAGCTCACAAAAAAAAAAAGTAAATATGCAAAAGCCCTGAAAGCATCACTAGTTGAAACTGTTTACTTACCACAAGGAGTATCTGTTATGTCAGAGTATTCATATGAACTTCTCCAAAGTACCATGCTATGTATTCAAAACACATTACTGCTCAGCTATTTAGTGATCATTTCTTAGGTTCAGCTGCAACAGGAGCAGGCAGCCGTGTTCGTACAGCTGAGGGGGCTGTGCGACACGTCTTGCTCAGATAGCCCTGCTGTTATTTTTCCACCGTCTTTCAATACAGCAGCTCACAATGAGTTCCCCATCTCAAAATCCTTCTGGGAGCACTGCTGTGAATACATGAAAACTGCCATTTGACAATAAGGCTTTAAGGTCTAAAAGTTGCCTTTTTCACTCAAATAGAGCTGTGTTGCAAAAACCAAAGGCCAGATTCTGCTGCCAGTTGTACAGTGTTTATCTGTAAATTTCACTGTCATTTAATGGTATGAGCAATTTGACTCATATCACTTACGTCCTGATGTGTGGGATTTTCACTGGGCGAAGAGGCAGCTTAGGCAAAGTCGGAGATGTAATTGATGTGAAGGATCATTATTACATAAAATCGTGCATCATGGGTTCAAAATCATTGCGTTAGTTTCCTTAAGAGCCTTGGCACTGATTTCAGTGGAAAATGGTATTGAAGCAAAGTTCTATGTACAAAAATACACCTTATCATATTTCTTCAGTGCAAGAAAGTGAGGCTTGGAAGTCTTATTTTTATTAAAGCTACAAACAAAATAACACAGAGGTTAACCAGCCACGGGCTCATTAGATTGTAAAACATAATGTGGTGCTCTCTTGAGGGACTGAAGGATGATTGTTTTCCAGGTGAAGGATTACGGTGATCAAAGTTTTGCCTTTCTAGAGTTGGGCATGTCAACCCAAGTGAGCAGCAGTGGAGCTCTCTATTGATAGCAATAGTGGGTTTTTGGACAAGCCCTATTTCTTGAATCAAACTTTCTGGTATTCTAACAGGCATAAATAAGAAAAACTGTTGCTCCATATGCTTCCTTGACTGACCTCTTCATTGAAGTCTCTATTTCTGCAATACATATTTTCAGCAGTTTTAAGAAAGTTTTACAGAGTGCCAAACCCTGAACTAAAACTTAGGGGCTGACTAAATGCTAGTTATTTAGAAGCAGCAGTAGAAAATTGTATGTTAAGCAGTTATGAGCATTTAGCATAAGCATGAAGTTAAACGTTTCAAACACCTTTGGAGAATGAATTCTTGTCCCTGGTGAATCAGTGGCACGTTTGCCACTGATGCATTGGAGTCACAGATTCATCTTGAACAACATGCTAAATAAAAGCTGTATCTCCTAGTGTGTTCTTCCTACACATCCTTTGACACATACCTTCCTGCTTAATCAAGACATAACCATGATTTCTAACTGCAAAAGGTTTTTCATAAACTTTTTCAGCACTAGGGTAATTCAGACAACATCACCTCACTAATTTCTAGCACAAGCTACATGGCTGTAGCTCAGGCCAGCCTTGTGCATCTGGGTCTCACATCAAATGTAGAAACTTTGGGCTTTGATCTTAAAGGGATGCAATTTACCCAACTTCTTAAATAGTTTTTTTTTTGTTTGTTTATGGACCTTAATGTAAAATTAACTGAAGACAATGGTATTATTCTCATTGAAAATACTACTCTCACAAGTAAGACACGTCTAAGTAGGCAAATATAGTGTGCCAATAAATAACACAAATTAGAAGTTAAATAAACGGTTGTAATTTCTATGTTAACCTGACATTTTATTTTTAGTTAGTCTTTCTTCTCTATTTTTAACAGTCTTTTTTTCTCCTGGCCTTAACACTATAAAAGCTTAAGGTGATTTTATTCTTACAACTTTACCTTTTGGCCATTCCGTAAAACTTTGTTTTAATCTTTTAATCCTCTAACTTTCTTAATTAAGTTCTGAGTATTTAAAATAG
>NW_009226120.1:0-29956 GCF_000690835.1 Fulmarus glacialis | reverse complement strand
TGTTAATAAAAAGTAGAAAAACTGGTGGGGGGGGGGGGGGATTATTCACTTTAATTACTGTTCTATGATGAATATTTAATGTATATGAACATTGTAGACTCAGAAACAAAAATTATAATCCCACATAAAATGCTGCATAAAATTGGGAAGTGTGGGAAGTGTTCTGCAAAAGCAGAGGTGGAAATTAAGAGTTGTAAGGAAGTCAGTAATTTACTTTCTACTTCAAAAATAATAGGTTACTACTTCTAAATTACTGACAAATTTGTCACATACCTATAAAGCACTCGGTCTCAGTGTTAATTTTGACACATCAAGGAATGTAATGGAATAATTTCAGGCTTGCTGCAAAGCAGACTTTTGTCCCACTGTACTCAGGTATAACTGGTATCAACAGAAGAGCTCTAATGACTTCTTTTTCCACAAGTATGCTGTCTTCATTCACCTTGAGTTGTCATCTGTCTGCAACAACAGCAGCCGAGCTCCTCTGGGATCCTATTTTTCTTTAGCGCCCAATATTCTGTTCTCTACTGGTTTTCCTCCCTCGTCCCCAGTTGCTCCTGTGACATGTTATTCAGAGGCTCCTCTTCATCTCTTTTCAGCTTTCTGTGGGAGTTCTGCCCCTGCCACCCTTCTCTCCCCTGCGCTCATCTCAGAAACAGTCTCATCTCAAGCACAGACAGCTCACAGAGCTACCTCTCTTCTCCTCATCCATTCCCTTCAGCGCAGACTGCCTCTCTGGTCTGCCTCTCTGACACTTTTCATGGATACCTGGCTGCCAGTTCAAACAGCATGTGGCTAAGGGACAGGCTTTAATATCTTGTCAATCCACCCTGATGCTTCAGGACAACGCTACAGTCCTGCTTGTCCATAAACCGTGTCTTCCTTGACTCAGACATCCCTCCATGTCTCTCTCATTTCCCAAATATCCATAAGCCTTGCATTTTATATCTGCACTTGTCTTTTCTCTCCACCCATACAGATATAACTGGTGCAAGTGGATAGCTGATACTAATCGCCTTTCCAGTACTGTGGCAACCTTTTCTCTGATCTTGACAGCTACACCTTTGCCTTGCTCATGTCTACTCTGAACGCTGTTGTGATGGTCTGTTGCCTTGACTGTGCCTTTCCTCTTTGCATCTCTCCATTATTCCTTCTTTTTTGTCACATGAATTGTATTTCTGCTTTGTGTTCAAGTATCTTTTTGGTTAGTTAGTCCCTTAGCCATCTCCTGTTTAATATCACAAGGCCAGCTCTCTTCTTATTTCTACTCAAGGGCCAAAAATGTCAGCCACTACTTGCCACTTGCTATGTTTTCAGGAGCCCTTTGTGCTTTCTCCAGCACTGCTGCACACACTTAGGAGAAGCTTCTATAAATAGATGCTAAAATTAACACATTAATCTTCTTCAACCTCCCTTTTTCTGTTATTTCCACACAAAAACCCTTTAATGATTAGGCTATTTATCATGCTACCTAACATTGTTTCATTGCTTCCTTGTACACCCACAACTATCTGGTCTCCATCTGTTACCTCGTTTGCTATTGGGGTGCAACAGAATCAGAATTACCTTCTTTGTTTGTATAACAACAAAACAAGTTCTTGGTTCAGAATGGTTGTTCAAAACCATTGCCAAAATACAATAGATAGAAGTGGCACATACCAAACCCTGTGAAGTTAAATGTGTGGTCTAGGTGAGAAGCTGTGCCCGTCCTGCAAAAACTAAACCTGTCCATGAGGCCAAACCTGATACTTTCTATAACCCAGTCTGGTGGTCACATGCAAATGCTGTAAAGCCACTGGGTCTCTATAGTGTTGTCAGTCTGTTCATAGTCCAGCTGGAGAAATGGATGCCATAAAACAAATCCACTGCTCTCATCCCTTTACAAGCAATTGTACAGTACAAATGGAAATGAAACTACTAACTCAGAAACCGTAACACTGAAGATTGTGAAACAGTCTAAACCCTGATCAGAAGATGTGCTGAACCATGGCAGGGTAAGACTATGAAAGCAGCTTGTCTTTCATTTAATTTTGCCTTGCCCAGTTTGATGCATTATAAAAACTCCTGCCTTCAGGAAGCACTGAGCACTTACTGCTGAAAATCAGGCCCTGGTGAAGATTTGCCCTTTGCCAGATGAGGTCCTGTCTCACCATAAAGGATGTACATATTCTTCACTTCACTTTTCTGTCAAACTCCGTCTGCCTCTGGGGATGAGGCCTCAGGGTGCAGAGCCCAGTAACCCCTGCACTACACAGCCTCATGATCGAAGCTATGTGCACCTGGCAAAATTAAGCTGCAACTGCAGCACATACTACTTTGCTGTACCAGCTTAATCTCACCGGCATAGGTAAAACCCACAGTGAAGGTAAAGAGAAAAAGGCTTTGTCCTGTGTAAGCAATATAGATTAGACACATATCCACAGGATTCCCAGACAGTACATGTGCTATCTGGGCAAATCTGCCAGAGACTGGCTAGGACCTTCATTCTGGTGGGGAACCACACCAAGAAGAGAGGAGGATCAGGCCAAGCAGGATATCACTGTATGCGTGAGACAGATGGCTGCCTGGACACCACTGAAAGGCAGTGATTCTCCCAAAAGGAGAGCTGTCAGGTGTTGAAAGCTCATTCCTTCCAATAAGCCAAAGTTTCACCTGTGGGATGAGTTATGACGTGCAGGTATTTCAAAGGCTCGGTTTTTGTTCAATTCACTTACCTGCTTAGTTGTTGATGCTTGTGAGTTTATGTGTGATAGATAAATCTGCTGCTTATCTAAACACTCTGAAGATAGTGGAAGATAGTGATAAAAACAAAGAGTTCTCATAGCCAGAGGCATAAATGTGTTATTTGCAGAGGTCAAGAGAAGCTGCAGGAGAGGTGAACAGTCAAGGCCTCTTGCATATTGAAAGGCAAGATGGGATGAGGGGGTTGCTTAGAAATGGCACACGTGGTATCATCACTTCAGGAAGGTGAACACGCAACTGCCCAAGATCAGTGATCCCCACCATAATGCTGGTATTGAAGTTCTGATGCGTTCCAAAAATGTTGAAGTAGGGAAGTTATCTGGGAATATCCACACACCGCACATTTGGAATCATGGCTGCAGAGTGAAAGAAAAAAATTCCAAAGAATATGTTTAAATCAAATGGGCTGTAAAGGATCTGAAATTTGTGAAGATCAATATCCCAATCCAATAAAGTCAAAAATATTGCTGGGTTTTTAAGTTAAATGTTTTAACAAGAGCAAAGAAAAATAGTCTGTTGTCAGATTTTTCTTTTTCTAAGGTAATAGAAGTGAAAAATTAACTGAGAAGATTCACTGCAAAAACACTGAATAAGACTACTTCATGTCACAAATCATTGGTCTCCTCTATAGAAAAATCATCAGTTCATTTACCCCAGGCATGCTCTATTCCAGCACTTCCCACAATAAAACTTCATTCTAGCGAGCTTTATAAACTCAAATCTAAAGCTCAGGTAATCATATTTTTGTGTCTGACTTGCATTTCTTTTGCCTATTTAACAATTCTTCGTAACACATAATCAAGAGCAATTATCTAAATATAGATCCAATTTCACATGTTTTGTATATAGCAAGTAAATATGGGGGCTTCTATGTACATTGACCTATTTCTATTTCTATTACTGTGTTCTAATTACACTTCACAGGTCTGTAAAGCTATTTTCTCCCCCATTATACATGAGTATTTGAGAAGATAAATCTTGGCAAAGCTTCTCATTTGTAAGTTGACCAGCAGGCAAACTGCAGAATTTCATTGTTTTCTCCTTACATCTTCCACTTATGGGAACTAGTTTAGTTTTCTCATAACGATACTGGGGGTTTTGTGCTTAGGTGGCCAGAATACGCTGAGCTGTTTCATGGCACCCAGTAAATGTGTGAACCACTTTCATGTGTAAAGTATTTCCTGAAGAATTCCTGTTAGGAATACAGTCAGGATGTATACATGCATCTAGAAATAGTTAATAGCATATCAACATCTGCTAGGCTATTGAGCTTAATCATGTACCTACAGAAGTTAGGAGGAACTTGTGCTTAGCCTTTCTGGGGGCAGCATCTTGGTCCAAGTTACTCTTTTACACATTTGCAGTTGCAATGCTGTGTTCTCACCAGCATTGCTCAAAATAAAGACATGTACCCCCTAATCCAAAGCCAAAGAACATAGTCTCTTAAAGTTGTTTCTGGTAACTCAGTCTGTGACATGGTTCTGGGTAGGACTGGCAGAATGGGCCCATGTATTACATCTTCACTATCATGCTAATACAGAGACAGATGTTCAAGCTCAAATGACCCTGTCACCCACACCTGCTGCCCTCCCCTGCCCTGAATCAAATTTGGAGTGAGCCATGTGCTTGCCAAAAAGGGAGCTCTGTACTTCTGGTGTGGGAAAGGTGAAAACCTCAACCTCCATGTCTACAAGGATCCCAGGCAGGCTCAGGCCTACCACCAGCTCACCATGTCACCCCAGCGCCCTCCTGTCTCCCACTTCCTACCCTACACCCCTGCAATGTGCCCAAGTCACAGCAGCCTAAAAATCCTGTCAGGGAAGGAGCTAAGTGGTGCAGCAGAGCTAATGAGCCTGGACTGGGCCCTGCTGAGAAAGTAGTGGGGTCGTAATTGAAGTGAGCCATAAGCGGAGAGCTCAATTAAAAATGGCTTAAATTCAGTGGCACAGTTAAGCTCTGCTCAGGTTTAGACATAGCTACTTTGCTACACTCAAATTATTGTCATGGGCAAAAAGGAAACACCAAGAAAAAATTTATTGTTCGTGTAATTTAAATCTTACCAGCTGAATAACTGACTTAAAGAATTATTAGTCTAGACTTAATTATTACAGAAGAAGAAAAAAAGAAGCCTGGACTTGCCACTCTCCTGCTGTGCTTCCTTGGTTATCATCCCATCACTTCACTCCGCACAAAGGCTCTTTCCACTGTGTCCCCGCTTGCAAGGCATTTGCTGTCTCACCATATTTATACTCCTTTATATACTATCATCATGCTACAGACGTAAATATTGCATTCTACACAGAATACCAGTTGTTAGTAGCTATATAAAAATTATGGTTATATCACATGATTATAAGCGAAAGTAAAAAAATCAGGCAATAGCCACCTGACCATTAGAGAAAAAATGCAGTTACAGCTAAACAAGCTCAAGCAAAGCTCCAGGCAGCCCAAGTTTAGACAAAACCTGAGAAGTTCTGTGACCTTGCAGGGTTAGCTTGAAGCCTGTTGCCTTTTTACTAGTGATAGCAATACCATGTTTACCAAGCTACAAGGCTACAACTAGGTTAGATGCCGTCCTGGTTGTTGTGGTTTAACCCAGCAGGCAGCCAAACACCACACAGCTGCTCGCTCGCTCCCCACACACACAGCGGGATGAGGGAGAGAATAAAAAAAAAAAAAAAGTCAAATTCATGGATTGAGATAAAGACAGTTTAATAGAACAGAAAAGGAAAGGAAAATAGTAATAATAATAATAGTAATAATAATGGTAGAATATACAAAATGAGTGATGCACAATGCAATTGTTCACCACCCACCGACCAATAACCAAGCAGTGATCGTTACTTCCTGGACCACGCCTCCTATTTTTATACTGAGCATGACATCACTTGGTATTGAATATCCTGTTGGCCATTTGGGTTAGCTATCCTGGCTATGCTCCCTCCCAGCCTCTCGTGCACCTGGCAGAGCATGGGAAGCTGAAAAGTCCTTGACAATGTAAATACTACTTAGCAACAACTAAAACATCAGTGTGTTATCAACATTATTCTCATACTAAATCCAAAACATAGCACTATACCAACTACTAAGAAGAAAATTAATTCTATTCCAGCTGAAACCAGGACACTGGTGTGAAGATGTATGTCCAGATGTGTACACACATAATGTTCCTCAGCCAGAGAGAATGGAATCAGCTTAAATTGCCAAAGTCTACACGGTTATTACCTTTTCTGTACAGTTGTGTCCTGTGTCATACTAGTGATGAAATGCCAGTCTCTTCCTAATCTGTTTTCAGTTGTTCCACGCTGGGCTTCCAAACAGACCAGAGCTCAGCAGTTTTGTAAGGAATCATAAATGAACTCCCTAACGGAAAATACAAGTGTTCATGCCCCCAAATTAGAACTGCCATTTTCTTCTGTTGTTCTCTATCATTTCTGCTCTACCTCATTTATGACCATTTTGTACTCAGCACTGGTGTTTTCTACCTTAAAATCAATTCCAACCCACCTGCAAATTGCTTTGCCTTTTTTTTTTTTTTCCTAAGGGTGTCCTCTCCCTCCCCTCAGATCAAAATAAGACATAGTTTTAGATTTGGACGCTTTGAACTATTATCTACTGCCCCTGTCTACTATGTCTTGTTTCTCCACATTTCTCAAAGGCATGCTTGCCCTAGAATTGTTTTTAATAAATCTAGCCCACAAACTCATCTTCTGAAATACAAAGAAGCAGGTAGACCAGACCTTTTGCATGAGAGTTTGGGGCTTTTTCTTCCAAAAATCTGGGAGGGGAATAAAATTTTTTTTCAAAAGACATGCTAAGACATGCATTCTTCCCAGACCCAGCTGTTTTGAAACAGGATACATTTTTAAAATACCTATTTCTAACAAAACTTTGTTGCTCTTACTTTTTCAATTTCTATTCATGTAGTCCAAACATTACTAAAATTAACTAGTTTACTTTGGAGATGTTCTCTGCAGAAGGAGTTTCAAATTATAATCTTTCTTGCCTGTAATGTGGCTAGAAAAGACAGTCATTGGCTACCTTATTAAAAGCTTTGTTGGGAACCAATGGAGAAAACAATTTGGTCTCCATGTGCTAAATATGACTGTCATCTATCAGGAGGCTTACGTGTTTCTCCTTTAAAACAGCTTCCTTTGCGTTCTGTATACGAATGCATATGTTGATGCTATCACCACTTTGCTGGGATTTTCCCCAGCTCACAGAGCTTGTTTCTAGCTGGGTGCAGCAGCTGATGCAGTGGAAAACACCTGGGAGACTCTCACTGCCACAGGCAGACACCTCACTCTCATTCTGGCATCAGCTAGGAGGGCTCAGCTTGATCCCAGTCAGTAGATACACGTGGAACAAATACACTGTGAGAAACATTAACTTCAGGGAACATTCTTTTATTGCACAGCTCATCTGGGTGCAGAAGTACCCAGAAGACTCTCATACCTGTGAGACACAAGGACTTCCTTGGCTTTACCTCCACAGTGGTGTGAAGCAGAGCCCCTCTAATCCCAGTCAAATGGTGCAAGAATATCTCCATTCTTTGGCACACAGAGAAACTAAGGGAACTATGGCAGAAGGGCAACATCTAGGTTCCCTAGCCAAGAAAGTGGGCTAGCTAGCACTTGAAGTTAAGTAGCTAAGATTAAAATCTTAAACAAACTAGCTCAACTAAGTGTAGATTAGCATCATATTCCCATGGATTTGCATGATGGAATAGAGGGTTCATTAGAGACACCATCCAAATAAGAGAGTGAGATAACCTGTCATGGTTTAACCCCAGCTGGCAACTAAGCCCCACACAGCCGCTCGCTCACTCCTGCCCGGTGGGATGGGGGAGAGAACCGGACGAGAAAACTCGTGGGTTGAGATGAAGACAGTTTAATAAGGAAAGCAGAAGGCGCACACACAAGCAAAGCAAAACAAAGAATTCATTCTCTACTTCCCATCGGCAGGCAGGTGTTCATCTCCAGGAAAGCAGGGCTCCGTCACACATAACGGTTACTTGGGAAGACGAATACCATCACTCCGAACTCCCGTTTCCTTCTTCTTCCCCAGCTTTATATGCAGAGCATGATGTCATATGGTATGGAATACCCCTTTGGTCAGTTGGGGTCAGCTGTCCCAGCTGTGTCCCCTCCCAACCTCTTGTGCACCCCCAGCCTGCTCGCTGGTCGGGTGGGGTGAGGAACACAAAAGGCCTTGACTCTGTGTAAGCACTGCTCAGCAGTAACGAAAACATCCCTGTGTTATCAATACTGTTTGCAGCACAAATCCAAACCACAGCCCCATACTAGCTACTATGAAGAAAATTAACTCTACCCCAGCCAAAACCAGCACAAACGTTACAGTGACAACAAGCCACTGCAAAAGTGTACACTCGTGCTGAGGGATCTGACAGATTCTGTGACTGAAGCAGACTGAAGCTGCCATGCATTACTAAAGCATAGTCCCAGATGTTGTTTAGGGTATGTTCGTTTATAGCTTTCACCAATTCCTTTTCAGTGCATGGTTTTATCCTGTACATACACAAAAACTCAAGCTTCATTATCTGCCTTTTCACTTACCTTGAAAAGAGCTTTCCATTTCCTGAACAAGCTTTTCAGCAGTGGCTGTGAGGATTTTATTATTTTTATATGTTTTCATCAATTGTTGCAGCTTTATTTATGAGGTCCCATTGCTGTGCTGCCTCAGAGGTTAACAGATTACTACTATTGTAGTCAGTGAAATAGAATATTACAGTGAAATACATACCGTCCTCCTGGGAGCCTCACTTTGAAATAAGTCTTTTATTCTGAATAGATTTCCCATATGAAGCCAGACATGCATAGCATTACTTTGAGCCTATCAAGTCATTTTCTGGAAACTGAGATAACCTGTCTTAATAAATAATGATCTGGTTCAACAATGCTCCTCATTTTTAAAAGAGTGGGGGTTACTGATTTTTCTTACATAGTGCATTATGAAAGCAAAATCTGTTTTAAAAATCACGCTTACCTAGCATTTTAGGAAGTAGTCTCATCATTTGTATTGTGGGGTTTTCTTTCATTTCCTCATCTAATCTTCCTCTCAGCTGGCCATATCATGTAGACAGTTTCTCAACACAGTATATTTCAAGGAAGTAAATATACCACCCAACTGACTGAGAACCAAAAGAGCAGTTAGTATTTTATAAAACTCCCAGTGGAGCAAAAAATGCATATCACAATTATGGGAAGAAACTGGTAAAGTACCAGATGCAGAGGACCATTTGCTGGAAAAAAATTATGAATAATTTTGAATAACAGATAATTTCATGATCTGTTCATGAACTAGCTAGGAACATTACATTTGTCTGCTGGATAAATTATTCATTGTGAAATATTTCCTCAGCACCATCTGTGACTGTAAAGTTCTCAGAGCATTGTACTGTCATGTCACTAAGGACTTAAAGTTATTATTTAAAGCTTGTCTGTGCGAGGACATCCTAGAGTAGAGGCTGCAGCAAATGTTGTAGTAAATATAAACTAATCACTCCAAACACAAATAAGGTAAGAAAGGTGATCATACAAAAAATGTAATTAAATAGTCATCTTGTGGAGTCTAAGTGCAGAAAATCATCAGTGACTGAAATTGGAGAAGAATGGGAACAAGCTAAGATGGGAGGGCCCACCTCTCTCTTCTGCTGACACATTCAAACTCCTGCCTGCCCTTCTCCTTCTCCGGTTCTCCCACAAGACATGTGAATGCTTCTCTCTCTACTCTCTAGTCCCCCCTCTTTTCTTCCTTCCACATCAGCACCCCCGAGAGCTTCCATGTGCTTCTCCTCTGAAAGACTCCCTTCAGCGCAGATGCCTTCATTCTTGGCACTACTGGGCCAAAGCAGCCACCATTTTAGCAACATGCTCATTTAAGATGGGTGCTGCTGCTGCTGCTGCTGCTTCTCCCTTCGTCCCTTGCCTTTCACTCTCCCAAGGTGCCAGAAAAGAGCCCCAGATGTCACCTGGGGGAAAGACCAGCAACGTGCTCACTGCTGAGTCAGTCAACACTCTCCTCTGCCCAACAGCACACAGACCAGCATGAGGGGAATGTTTTGGAGGAACATCCCATGCTGGGCTGGGGAGGAGCAAGAACAACGTTATTCCCTTTCCAGCTTGCTGGAAAAGGCTGTCCTAGTTCACAGCTTTTTGTCTGCCTTAGCACATCAGCCACTTCTGCCTTCTGCTCCACGGGCACTGACATGCAATGTGGTTGCTAGTATTTGAAGGTTACTCTAAAACCGTTCTTTCTAACGTGTGTGTATATATGCATGCACAAAGAAAAAAAATAGAGCATTTGCATTCAAAAGGGCCAGGCTCACAGAAGAGAAGTGTGACACTATTGTGAGTCAACTCCACAGAAGTTGGCATTGTTCATTTTTGGCATTGACCATTTTTCTTCTGTCAGAAGACATCAAATGTGAGCTAAGGTCTGCATAATGCTCACAGTAAGTCCAGAGTAAAAAAATCCAGTAAATACTGTTAGAGAGGGGGTTGGAAAGCAAAGAGGCCTTACATATTATCTGTAGTTCTTATATGTGCCTGTAGTTCCAAAATGCCTGCTGCATGACGAACATTATTCCCCAATACATCTGCTGGAACATATTTCAGAAAAGTAATGCTTTCTCCCCCCACCCCCACCAAGAGACTGGAGGCAGGATGTCTGAGAAAAACAAAGATTTGCAGATTCTTTAAGACCCACTGTTGCCCTGCTGTTTCCAAATGTGACTCAGGTGCCAGAGCTGCTGTTACAAAAGTTGTGCAAAGCACACTGAGGTCCAAATCCAGCCAGCCAGGGCAGTCTTTGCTCCTCAAATCCATCCAGACCCTTTGGGTTGAGACCCATTTCAGCTGAGCTCTGAATCCATCTGGGAGTTAGCTGCAGTCCAATCCAAGTACATCACACACATTAAGACACAGTTTTGTTTGCAGCTGTGAGCATAAGTGAGGTCGCTTTTGAAGGGACTCAGGATACCTGAGACAAAGCTGAGATATGTAGCTGGTAGTAAGGATTTCTTTTCTTTATTATTCAATTTGTCCTATTAATTCATGGATTGACACACGAGCTCTCATCATCAAAACCTCTTTTCAAGATGTGCAGTGGCAGAAAGCAGATCTTCATCATTCAGGGTTCAATTCAGGGCAAAATTTAAAAGCCCCCCACAAATTCCTGTTCTCACAATTAATCTGGAGAAAATGTGGCTCAACAAGCCACTGGCCCTGTGATCACACTGACAAAAATCTGTAACAGTTTTAACTTCCCTGTATATATTAATCTGAAATTCTTATATAATGCCTAAAACTTCTGCCGTTTAAAATCTGATCTTTCCCCCTGGAATCCATTTTATTTTTCACAACAAATTTTTTGATTAGCAAAAGCCTTGGAGAGTGCTGCCGTAAAAACTTATTTTTGCTGAGACTAACCTGAGGGAAATAAATAATCACTAGTTATTTAGTGATTATATTACTACTTAATAGAAGTGTATAAGAGATACCAGTTTATGATATACACACTGATAATGCATATGCTTCAATTAGAAGAAAATAATCCTTTCCTAGCCTCATCATTGTAAATATATAAAATAAAGGTGTTTTTTTTTTTTCCTCATGAAATATTAGCATGAGACATTGTTTAAAAGGAGACAGGTTGTTTCATCTGGAAGTGTCTATGTTATCCTTTCGGTGTAAAAAAAATTTCTATGAGACGAAAACCCAGCCTTTTCACATTCTCATATTTCTTTAGGAAGGCTTAAGAACTGCAAACAGTCCTTAACATTTCCAGCTCAGCTGCACTGCTGTCTCACAGGCCCTGACTAATTACAGCCCTCACAACATATCCCAACTAAAACTTAACCAAGTAGGAATTTCAGAGGCAGAGCAATATTTTTTCTGATGTTGAAATATGAAAGCTTGGCCAGTTCTTTTCTGGAGATATGTGTTTGCAGGAACAAGAGGTATTTTTCAGAGGAAATTCCATAGCTCATCACTCAGGAACGAAGGTCCAACACAAAGCTTCGGACAGCAGAGTTTTTTTACAGAGGCAACATCAAACCTGACACTGATGGGAATTGCCAGGGATTACTTCTCCATGTTTTGAACATAAAACTTCTGAAACAAATACACACTCTCATTACCCAAGCAGAATACGTGTCTGACCTTAATAACTTCTGCAACCCTCATTCCTTGTGATCAAGTCTGTAGTCACATCAAACAGTGATTTTTTTAAAGTTGTTAGATGGACAGCTATCCAAAACCAACATGAAGATACTCCGCACTTTATTATACGCGTAATGTTAAGCTGTTAAACCTGCTGCCGTTCAGCAGTACTTTACAAAGTAGATAAAATTTAAATTGGGACTCAGAAAATACAGTTCTCAAAACGAAGACCATATTTGATATATCTACACATTATTTCCCTTATTCTTGCTAATGAGAAGGGAATTGTTTTCAATATTAAATATTTATAAAATACATGCATCACCAGAGAAGTAGTTTTATGTTCCCAGCTGTTACAGCATTAAGTGGACTAAAGACCAGGTTCTGAGCACACTGAATTAAATGGGATCCAGTTACTACTCCACTAGTGCAGAACTAGTGTCTAAATATACAGCTTTTTTGTGTGTCACCTTAACCAAAAAGACATGCCTATACAGAGGAGAATCAAAGGGGCAAAAACAGTTCCTAGTTTGGGAACACTCTTCAAGCACACAGCAAGCTGGTAGCCGACTCCCTGTCATGATTTTGAGCACTGTCAGGGGCTTTCTCTTATGGTGGAAGCAGTTTTGTAGGATACAAAAAAATAATGCTCTGCTTCATCAGAAAGAGAACCTGACACAACATGCTCTGACCGGGAAAGCTTTGCCAGTGATTTACAAAGGATTTCCAACATCTATCGATTTGTGGACACCTTAAAGTTTTCCCATCAGCGGGAGGCCACCACTTAGCAAGTGCCAGGAGCTCACACAGGCAATTCCAATAGACTCTTTCCTTAATTGCTTTTCCCTGACTCATTAGCAGTGCTCCAGGAATCTTCTTCTGATGGGCTCTGTGGGCCACAGGATGAAAAACCACTGAATTTTCAAGAGAAACAGGAGAAGAGCCAAAGGCAATAGCTATCAGCAGCTGATTCCAGCCAAGTTTTATTTCATTTATCTTGCCCTCCCTGTGGCTCAGCAGCTGCCTCTGCAGGTGCAGGGTCAGGACAATGCCAGCAGGTATTTGTTACCCATGCTGTACCATGCTCTGGACTGCTATCAGCCCACCCGAGGTGAGCAGGAGAGGTCAGAGGCAGCATTTTGACCACCAAGGCTTATTAGTACAGGCTGAGACAACCAGCTATCCATATTGATGTTATTTATTACCATTAAGCATTTGTAAAGTTCATGTCTGGTAAATAAAAGTTTTCAGGACTAACACTTGTTAACATGTGACATTTCTTCCCAAAGGCCTGTTCAGTGACCACTGAAAACAAGGTAACTAGTCCTGTTGAATTAACAAACTTTTCAGTCAAATCTTGAAAGAGTGGTTTCCACCACAATTGAACAAGACAAATCCCAAAAAACCTACCCAAACACCTAAGCGGTAACATTTGAAAAGCAGTCCCAATGACTGGTAAATTTTGAATTCCTGTGGGATTCTTTTCCACCTCTTAGAAATCTCAGCACCATCTATATAAATATGATGATTATCAAAAAAACAAATAATCAGATGTAAATAATAGTGTCCTTCAGGCAGTATTGGTGTGAATTTTCCTTTCCAGTTCAGTCACTCAAAATATTGCAGAGTATTTATCCCCACAATATCCTTCCAATGAGAAGCAATGAGAAGCTGAAAGTAGGAAGATGGAGTGATGAAGCCCATGGCCAAAAAAGGAAAAAAAAACTGTCTTGCAAGCACTAGGCTTTATTCCCACCATTCTTACCTTCGGTCTGTACTAGTTGAATTTTACATGCCACAGAGATGACTGAATAACGCAAGAAGCTATTCACTAAGCTCTTCAAAGAAAATGTGTGCTTTCACCTCTCTGTTGCTCTTTGCTAGAGGGAGGGGCTGGAAGGGTTTCTCTGGAGCATACTTACAACTGTTTGCTAATTTGTCCTTTTCTCTGCCCAATCCACAGAAAATGTTGGACTGTTAAAAGCAAGGAGAAAAAAGCAGCCTTTTTTCAAGCAACTGAAGAAAGTTCTGCACAACACAAGGCTACATAGGGCCCTACAGAGCAATCGGGGAGCTGCAAGGATCATTGTCGTAGGCAAACCCTTACCCCATGGCACATTCAGGGAACAGGACCAGGACATCATTGACCCTACTTATCATATGCAGCCAGGCCCAAGATGGGGGGGCTGCCATCAGAAAGACAATACTGATAATCTGTTCCTGAGCAGCAAATGGTCTCTGACATACCCCTTGGTACATTATTAACAACATATTCAGACCCTGTTCGGGGGAGCACAGGCAACTTCACTATGGGGGACAGGCAGCTTAGAAGAGATGCGAGAGTACTGGCAAAAAGGGAAGGGAAC
The DNA here is from genome assembly GCF_000690835.1 of Fulmarus glacialis. Taxonomy (NCBI): domain Eukaryota; kingdom Metazoa; phylum Chordata; class Aves; order Procellariiformes; family Procellariidae; genus Fulmarus; species Fulmarus glacialis. Next base: position 15,666 of record NW_009226120.1, on the reverse strand, counting down.
CAGATTTGTGTCTCTGCTTATGGAATAGAAAATGCAAGAGAATGCCAGAAGAGTACAGTGCATTTAGTGATCCTTCCTGGTTGCACACACCTATGTTAAAGACTAACTCTCTGGTTCAGTTGCCATTGTGCCATCACAAACATCATGCAAACAATGAACGGCTTGCACCTCTTATCTCACTACATGCTTATGCTCCAAGATCCCTGGCACAAGACCTGTTGCCCTGCAGCGTGAGCACACCCTGCTTAAAACGGTGGCACCGTCGATAGCTACAGCTGTACAAATGGAGTATTGAGTAATTGTGTGAAAGTCATAGGAATACCACACAAGAAAAATCTTAACCTAAAAGTAGTATGCTTGAAACTTTCTCCAGTTGCACTGTGTTTACAGTAAAGAAAATTTAACTCTAAAAATATTTCAGTAAATGATTCATTGTACATAATTATGAATAATCAAATCATCTCTGACAAAATTACACTGTTTTGTTTTGGAAAGTTGCACTTCCCGGAAAATTATATATTGACTCTTTAGAATCCTAATGAAAATTAATATAATCTCCCAGTATCTGGGAGATCTGACTTTTTTCAGTCCCTTGTGATTTTTTCAGCATATAAAAATACGCTTTTCTTTAGTTCTGCTACTGTTTTATCTTTTTTTTTATTTTCCTGTCCTAATACCTAGAATTGTATTACCAGATATCAAGATTCAACCTCCCCTTTTTTAAAAAAAAACACCATTACAGAGTCAGACAGCGTTAGAATATTAAAAATAGGAACGAAAAGTTGCTGTTAGTTTTATGGGCAACATTAGACTCTGATAAAGTACAATAATAAACTTATTAAGCAGTACTCCAATCTGTTATGATGTTTTTCTGTCTTTTTAGATCCAGTCAAAAATCCTCCCTAGTTGTTCTTCTGTATATTCCAAATAACAACACTTTACTCAACTGTTCAATTAAAGGATAATACAAAAAAAACATGCAGTATGTTATGAAAATAAGCAAAACACAGCTTCCAAAAGGCACAATATGTAGCACATGCAATAGATGTAATATTGTTTTCATCTTCAACCTGTACTTTTTAATAAAGAGAAATTGTTGTAATGCCTCTCCACTTTCAGGAATGTGTTCCGTTCTCTTGAGCGTGTTTATAATTACCTTGTCCTACTGAGCTAATGAGTGGAGGGACTCCAATAACCAATATATGTTGACTTATGAATCCTTTCAATGGAGTTACAGTCTTTGATAAAAGAGCACGAATACACATTTCAGCACTCATAAAATAAACATCTGGTGACAAAGCTCTGTAGCTAACAGTATGGGTTGTGTTCCCTGGTAGCTCCTTAGACAACCTTATTAAAGCAGCAGCCAATCTGAGTGATGAGCTATGCAGATTGACATCTGCCCTCAGATTTGCCTCTCATATAACACTTTTCACTCTTCTTTTCCCTTTGTACAACATGAATAAAAAAACTGTGGCTGCCTTTGAGTGGGAGATGAAGCAAATCAATCACTTGTCACTCAACAGAAGCAAAGTAGTCACAACTGAGTGAAGGGTTGTTGATTTCTCCCCACCCCTTTGCAAGGCAGCAGCTATTTGAAGTATACAAAGGCGAGAAGGCAGAGGGAGGACTTCCCTCAGGCAGTTGGTGCTTACAGGCACCACAGGCAATGAGACAATAGCAGAAATAAGGGACTACTGTTTAGAGGCCGCAACTGGTCACTGCTAACCACAGCATGGGGCAAAACTAGCCTTGGGCTTTCTTGAGACATCATCTTTCTGCAGGGGAGTGCATTTTTCTCTGCAGTAAAACTCTTATTGATATAAAAAGCTCAACATTAGGCATCATGGAGGTTGATACGCAGCACTGTCCTTTGCAACAGACTGCAAGGAACAGATATTGTTATTAACTCTTGGAATAATAATTAGATTAATTTAAACACTGAAAAGACTGACTGAATAAATAATGCTGTGACAGACAAAAAATTCCCAGGAAACCAGAACATTTGTAAAATGTGCTATACAACCATCTGCAGAAGCAGTCAAATCACTACACGTGCTTTGTCAATTGGCAAGCAAGAAATATTGACAGATTTCCCAAATGTTATTCAGCTAATTATGATAATGATACCAACATTGTATCACATAATTACTGAGGAGAAACCCATGGGAACTCAAGCCTGATAGCTCTGATGAGGCAGACTATCAGGTCCCATGCACTGAGCTCTCCACCAGCCACAAGTATTTCAGATTACTTTGTTCTAGTTCCCATCTCAGCTGGCAGGCTGTGGATTAGCTTGCACTGTGACTTCTGAATCACAGGAAAATAAAATTCTGTGATTGTCAGCTGCACCTTGGAGTCCTGAGCTTTGTCCTGCTAGAGCAGGAGACACACACACAGAGGTCTCCCAAGGATGTCACCAGGGGATGGCTCTTACTCTCCTGCAACAATGACCTTCAGGGTTCAGTTTTCTTTCTCTTCCCCAGAGTTTTTCTGAACTTTGGATCAGAATGAGATTATGTCAGTTCCTGGCTGCATGCTGAATCAATAGTTTCAGAAGGAAATAGGTATTTTCTATTCTCTCTCTGATCACTAGGATGGCTGAGCTACCACAATATCAACAGTACAGAGACATCTGCCAAGGAATTCTTTTCAGGACTGCTTTCTGGATATGCCTGTCCTAGAAAACATGTGCACAACTGGACATCAGGAAATATGCTTCAAAGTCTCCATAAAGCTAAAGAGACAGGTAAGTGGGACCAGTACTTCTCCTCCCTCTGGCCCTCTTGGCTCTTCTTCGGGTTATTACAACCCAATCCCATCTGGCTTGCAAAGATTATGGGTCAAACCAGCACAGGTATAAGGGAAATTGGATTACAGGGGGCCACATTCTCTCTGGTGTGATAGAGAAGACAAGAATGTTGCTCCTGGTTAAGCAAATCTTATCATACATAGATTTTTATCTTCAGGAAGGCAAGCTGCCCATGGAAAGCCTCCCAAAACTTTTATATAAATCCTTAACAGCCCATGCCTACTATGTTTAAAAAAAAAAAAAAAAATCATTGAAAGCAAGAAAGAGAGGGGGTATGAGCAATTCTCTCTCTGTTGAACCTGAAATGAAAGCCAATAATAAACCAAATTACTTCAGGAGCTTTCAAGAACATTTCTTTATTTTTTTCAGCTAAAATAAAATGAACCCACGTGCTCAACTGTGCCTAAGCAAAAACAGTTACCATGGTTACCGGGGAATTTTTCTAAATGTAGTACAGTATATGAAATAATCAGCCAAAATGACTATGTATAAAGTGAAGGCAGGTGGGCAATCCTTTTAAGAATACCGAGTAAACAGAAAAACGCCTCAGTAAAAACAATTCCTCAAGATTTATGCCATTACCTTTATTACATTGTGAATAAGAACATGGTAATGGAGAGAGATAGAGAGGGTGAGAGCAAATACTTGAAAAATTATCCATTTAGCATTTGTAATACTAGCTACAAAGGAGCTAACGACAAGATAATATACTAATACAGGTAAGCAAATTAATATGCGCTCTAAGACATAACTCAATGAAACTACTCTTTACAGAGAGTGTCATTTGAGACATATAAGGACCATTATTATTCAAAGAAGGTATACTGATTCACAGACAGAGAAAAGAAAACACAAACCAGACAGACTATATTTTACAGGCAAGACCCTGTGTACAGTAGAGGCTCGACACTTTGGCTTACAGATGACCCTTCCCTTTTCCACAAGGGAGAACAACATCTGCATCCATAACAAAAGAATGACTGTTATTCACAGGAATAAAACTTGGTTAACAAAACTGACTTACTTAAGAGGATCCTTCCCTCCCCTCTCACCTTTTGTCTTTTTCTTTGTTTACATCTTAGATCAAATTTTGGTTTTTGTGAAGGATTTCTATACGTAATGACAACATTTGCCTGAAAAGGACCTAACAATTAATGGAAAACAAGCATATCCTACCATCTTGTTCAGCACTATAATATTATAGATGAATAAGCATAAAAAGGGTTAATAGCTGGCCTTGGAAAAAGAACATACAAAGCAGCCTCGCTCTGCCTAAACTGGGGTGAACACAGAGCCTGGCAGGAGCCCCTCCATCTGTAGCCATCATCAGAAAAAGGCAAGTTAGTAGGGGGAAGAAGCTCCCTCTTCCCTTGAGCCTCCTAATAAGTAGACATACCTTCTCACAGGTAACAGGTGTAATGACAAGAAGCAGCTGATGAAAAGGAAGGGTTGGGGGGCCTTGAGAAGAACAGAGGATTTCCAACAGACCACCTGACTGTCATGAATGAGTAGGGGAACCTACTCCTTGACAACTTCCCTGAGGAACAGCTGTCTGGTGCATGTTCTTCCTTGCTCATATGAGTTGGGACAGGAGCACAGTTGGGGATTGGCCTATTCTGTGTCAAGAGGTTGAGTCTGAGAAGGCATTCAGCCAACAGAGAAGGCTCACCATATCTAAGGGCTAGTGCTGGGACAAGTTTATGCCGTCCTTGCCTAAAAGAGCACTCAGTGGGAGTTGAATTCTGCCTTCTGGGTTATCTGCCTGGTACTCCCCAACTAGAGTTCTTCTCCTCCTTGGTGCATAACATGAAGTGTACCTCTGTGAGCTGGATCAACACCTGCTATGCTGCAGAAGAAAACTAGAGACCTCTAATTTGTAAGGCGATTCAAGGAATCCATGACTTTAGAATTCCAGAGGACCTCGCTCACACAGTACTTGCTGTCATGATCTAAAATACTATAGGCTCTTCTAGCAGTAGTGGTAGTGCCTGTTGATTCACTGGGCCTGTTCATACTACTGCTGGTAGTATGATGTCTCTCACTTTGGAAATCCTTGCTTTAAGGTCATAGTCTAACAAGTTACTCTGAAAAAAACAGTTTGACTGACTGACCAGGAAACCCACTGTAAGTAGTTAAAAGAGAGTACAAAGATAAGGATACTGCATGACAGTGCACGGTGTCCATGAATTAGATAGGCAAAATTAACTTTGAGTTATAATTCGTAACAGAATAATAAATATTCCCTAGTGTTACATAATTGCTTTTATCAAATATATAGATGCTATCTCAGCCATACTTCTATTAAGGCCTCTTTGTAGATGAAGCAGAGTGAGGGTACAAATTAGTGAGATTTTTCTACTTTAGAACTGGAACTGGCCAAGGCTGTAGGAAAGACAGACAATCGTTGAAGGAAACTCTCCAGCCAAAGCTCTGGACCAGTAACTGAAAACAGGATTAGGCAAAATAGAGTAAGAAAACCTTGACAGAGGGACTTTCAGAGCCTCAGCTTTCCTATCATACCACACAAATTTAGTGAGATTGGATTTTATAATTCAGGGATCAGGGAATTATTTTAATATCTTCAAAACATCTGATTAAAAAGTGGAAGAAAAAACTGAATTCTCTGGGACAGTAGAACTAAAGAATCTGCTTACTAGATGAACACTTAAAGTAAAATTTTTCTTTTCATACAAAAATGTAAGTTAAAGAAGACAGTGCCCAGTTGTTCCAAAGACATTAGAAATAGTAGAACTGTTAATGATTTTCAGTACAAATGATAAGGAAGGAGAAGTTACTAGCACTGTTATTTATTTCCTGATTCTTTTGAAAGCAACACTGGATAATAATTGGCTACCAGCTGTTGATGTATCTGGTCTTTGAGCTCTGGAAAGGGTTAATGGACAGAGGACAGCTGATTTACAGTGTTAATTCCCTTTTCAGGGTAGAAGAGACATATTTTTCCTCTGCAGGTAAGAAGTTCAAGCCTTTTGCCCTATTAAAAAAAAAAAAACAACAAAAACAGGGGCAGGGAGATTTAGATGCAGGTTTTGAAGGGTGATTTACCAAAGAGATGCTAAAGGAAGTTTTCTTCTAAACTAAATTATTGTATTATATCGGAAACCACTTTTGTATTTAATGCAGTGGGACTCCATATGAAAAGCTGTATTTTATACTTGAGTGTCACATTACAAGACCAGGGTCTTTATGCAGATGATAATTACAGTGACAGTATTTTCATTAGAGTTGAGACTCACATTTTTTCTTACCATCTTTTTATTGTAGCAACGATGCTACCAGCAACACCAAAGGTGTTGGTTGCTACCATTATTGATCATAGCTGTTTTCGCCCTCTGTGCTCGTTCCTGTGCAGTTTCAAATATCTTTTGCACTTCTGGTAATACAACATGTTCCCACTAGGAAATCCTTACCTTAAAAAAAATTAAGGCCACAGTCCAACCAGTTGGTCTGAATGCCATGAGGCTACACGTGATGTTATTCCCACACAAAGCTATCATTTGCAGATCACAGCTAAAATTCTTTAAATTAATTTACAGTTCAAAGCTGCAGCGTCCTGATGTGGTCTTGTTAGCTTTTAGTAATACCCTAAGATCTCATTTCTAACAAGAAATCTTACATTTTGCTCCTTGGACATTTTTTTGTAACTCTCTGGCCTCACAATGTGTGATTTAGGCAAATACTTAAAGAATTTGTCTGCCGAAGTTGCTTGGCATTAGCTTATTTACAGTGGTGTATGAATTGTTCAAAGAGCAAAAAATGCAGTGTACTCTAAAATATAAACTGGCTTAGGCTGGGCAGCAAATTAGGCAGAAAAGCTGACTTAGTCCAAACCATAACATGAATTTCTATAGTCCATGGATGGTGACAATATCCTGTTGGTTTTGCAAGTAGCCTGTCTGGAAATGAGCCTGTGGCAAACAAAATTATAAGTATTACTTATTGCTACTACAGTCTAGAGCTCTACTTCAGTATCTGGAAGAAGGAAGAGCAGGATGGAGCAAGCTTTCTCAATCCCACTATCTTCTAGGATGTTGAAATCTATTCAATGCCCCAGGGCCTTCACCCTCATGATCTTGACCAGCCAGAAAGTAGGCTCCACATAATATTGCTCCCACTCCTGGAACAAACATAAATTATATTTCAAATGTGGGACTTATATTCCTCACTTTTTTTCCTTTCTCACTTTTTATTGCTTCTCTCCTGTTGTTTATTAAGAGCCTTACTCCAGCAGTGCTGCGTGCTTTGCAGCACCGCTGTGAGTTGCCCACCAGAAGGAGAAAAAGCAATCGTTTATGCAGCCTGATACTGAAAAGGGTTTGACAAATCTTTGACTAGCTTGGTTTGCATGTTGTGCTACTCTTTCTCCAGCAGCATGGCTGACAATGGGACACTGTCAAGCCTTAGCTCTTCTTGCCAGCAAGGTTTAAGATATTACCACCTCCGATTGCTCATCCTACATCTTTGCCAGAGGTTACTTTCCACATAGCAGGTACAGTTGAAGAAACTGTATATGCATCTTAGCCTGCCTCCTTAGCTTAAACTGATGATAAAAGTGGGTTTGTGACACAGGACTGTGATTTGGGGAGAGGGTAAGGTGCAAGTGCACATTTCCTTTTGCCTCAGACAGAGGGACAGGGGAGACAACCAAGGAGGAAAACCCCTTTGATTGCCACAGCAAATGGTAGAGCTAATCTGAGAAAGTCTGCTGGTAAAGACACCTTTTCTCTTCACTTTGTGGGTGATTTTCTTGTTCTGTTTTCAAGCATGCAGTTCACCTCAGTCAACTTTTTCTTTTTTTACCCAAAAGTCTAGTTATTTTTATTTTAACACTGTATAAAAACCTGTCAAATGGATGGGGTTTTTTTTCCATATTAAAATTGTTTACAGCTAAAGGAAAAGAAAATAAGGGCATTGTTAAATAGAAAGGCCTGCTGAAAATTTTGCATTGGAATGCAGATTTTTTTCTCTTTATTTTTTCCTCTTTTTACTGGAAGGTTAAAAAAACTTTAATACTGGTTGTTTGCTGTGAAACTGAAGAAATTTAGGCCTCAGTGTTTAATTACACAAGCCTTACTGAACTCTTTAATGGAGTACCATAACAGATACCATGTTACTACTTTCATACCTGTGTCCAATGTTGAGCATGTTTCAAAACTTCACAAGTTTCAGAGGAAATATCTATTAGCTTACCAGTTAGCAATATAACTCTGATAATCCTATTCCCTGTTATGAGTCCTATTATGAGTCACAGTGACTTCAAAACAAAATCCAAGTAATCTAGAATGCAATAAATGAATAAGAGAGAGGCATTGGAGCTTGTAGTATAGCTTTTTGTAGCCAGGAAAAGATGCTTTCTTGTCAGACAAATTATTCCCAGAAAAGTATTTCCTTGTTTCTTCTTAGGAGGTAAATGGAAGTTTTCCATGATAGAAAGGGCTTTCTCTTCTCCTAAATATTTTTTTTCTTTGTAATTGCTATTCAAAAGGTGCTTGTTTGGTCCTTTAAGGGATGATGTTTAAAGGCACGCTCCTTCAGGAGTGTGTGTGCAGTGTTATGCAACTTGTTACCTCATTTATTTGGGGAAAAAAATCTATTATTATGTACTGCTTGTGTGGTTATTGGCCTACAGAGAGCAGAGTCAGGCATCCCAAAGCAGCCTGGCCTGTCTAAACTCTTAAAACTATTTTAAATAGGATCTTGCCATTTTAGTGCAATAACTAACTTTTAACTAGCCCGTAGAAACAGATAATTAGCACATCCTGAAACACAATATTTTAACAGGAAATCAAGGCAATGGGTGGAGCAAGGATTTCTGTACAGATTACACAAGTCTGAAAATACAGGTAGTGGTATCACTGTGCTGAATCTCCCTCCCAAGGACATTGAGGTGCTGGAGCGTGTCCAGAGAAAGGCAACAAAGCCGGTGAAGGGTCTGGAGCACAAACCTTACGAGGAACGGCTGAGGGAACTGGGACTGTTTAGCCTGGAGAAGAGGAGGCTGAGGGGAGACCTCATCACGCTCTACAACCACCTGAAAGGAGGTTGTAGCGAGGTCGGGTTGGTCTCTTCTCCCAAGTAACTAGCAATAGGACGAGAGGAAATGGCCTCAAGTTGCACCAAGGGAGATTTAGATTGGACATTAGGAAAAACTTCTTTACTGAAAGAGTGGTCAGGCCTTGGAACAGGCTGCCCAGGGAAGTGGTTGAGTCACCATCCCTGGAAGTATTTAAAAGACGTGTAGATGAGGCACTTAGGGACATGGTTTAGTGGGCATGGTGGTGTTGGGTTGACGGTTGGCCTTGATGATCTTAGAGGTCTTTTCCAACCTTAATGATTCTATGATTCTATGATTCTTCTTGCATAAATTTCAATAGATTCCCTTGCATGGCACTCTATATGTGTATTTACTGTCTTAGCCCTGGATTGGTAGCCCAGAAATAGAAAAGAAAGCAAGTGAAAATTGGTTCATTTCAAAATTTTCTGTAGGATTATGACAATACAAATGTGGGTCATGCAGTCATAAAATCAATGATGGACTAAACGTCACAGTAATTGTGAGACCATCAAAAAATAGGATGTTTGAACATAAAGGACCATGACTTTTCCTGAGGAAATATAAGTAGGCATATTTTTCAATTGTCTTTGAGGCCTGAAAAATATGCCCTGAATACTTCAACACCAAGAGCTAATTTACACTGAGGGACTAAAAGGTGGCTTTGTCATGCCTCCTCCTTCCGGCCAGTTTTCCCTCCTTTCCAAAATGTTTTCACACACCTTCCCCTCTCCTGAGCCCATGGGACACACTTTTGAGAATTTGGGGCTCTATGGAATCATTTTGGAATGGCTTTGTTCAGCCAAGAGGAAGGAGTTGGATGCACACAGTGACCACTCACATGGAACGTAGCAAACATGAATTTGAGCAAAATACCTCCAAGCCCTCATCTGTCGTCTCCTCATTTCTCAACAGGAGGGTGCTATGGGACATGGCAATGGGTGAGACTCTACAAGGGATTTAACAGCAGTGCTTTCTCGCCCTTTTGTATAATTTTAAATATGTATGCATGGCTGCTTCTGGTCTCCAAGATAAGAGCCTGCAAAAGAAAATATTCACTTGAGGTAAAATGTTTATTTATTGAGGTACTTAATAGTTTCAGTATACATAAGCTTTAAATAATGTATAGCTTCATTGGAAGTGTTCTGTAGAATTAGAATGTCTCTATTCTTTTTTATTAAAGTGTTTGACTTGATACTTCTTGTACAGAAAAAATAGATAATGAACACAAATGAAATAATCTGCTGGATGTGATAATCACTTTATATTACTTCCTCTGATTTGTTTTTGGTTCTGTTATCAATGCATATTGAACTCCCCTTTAGACGTGATTGTGGTCTTACACCAGTTTCATGCCTTTTTCAGACTCAGAGATATTACTATTCTACTGGAATAAGCAAGACTGTAATCAGGTTTTCCATCTTTTTGTGCAGCACAATTGTCATAAAGTATTTGTTTTCTTTGTAGCTCATAATTTTCTTCCTCAGTCAATATGCAGTGTGATTGGTGCCTTTCCACTCTGTTCTGCTTGGTTGATCTCTGCTGATTATTTTACATTTACATGAGAAAAGCATCATTTTCTATTAAAATGGGTAATAAAATTAGGCAAAATGAACAGAAGACTGCATTGTAACACTTGCCAACAAAGCTACAGTTGATGTTTTTGGAAGTTACATGTAAAATCACTGCTGGACTTCTAAGACCGTTCTAAGTGAAATAATAAATGTTAAAGCTACTTCTGCAATAAAGGAGAAAAGATTTCAAATTACAATAAGCAGAAAGAAATTTTAATAATTTGCTGTCCCACCAGGAAAATGATAAGAATTGTGGAGGCTGACCAGGTAAATCACACAAAACTAACAAATAGGTTACACTGATTGGAGATAGTATAGGAGTATGTAGCGTATGGATTTAAATTTCTCTGGTTGCTATGGAAAACATGCTATATTTCATATCTATATAAATATAAATACCTCTAATATAGAGCTGGATTGAGAACTCTGATTGTATGCAGGAGATTAATTCTTCTTGACCTGCAACTGCACCAAGATACATAATTTACAGGGGAGATTTAAAAGACTTATTCAGCTAAAAAATGGAATAGCTACTTAATACAAAAAGTATTTGTAAAGTGGATACATGTCCCCATTTCTCTGTAGTACTGTGGGGCAGTCAGATATTAAGATGAATTATTAAATAAATTGAAGAGACCAATTCAAAATCATGCATGTTGACATTGTTCATCTAGATCTATGAATGTTATTGCCTTCCCGGTTTTCATGTTTAGTAATCTGAATTTAGGCTCAAATTTTGTTCTAATCTTGCTGCAAAAGACCAAGGCATTTAAGAAGGAACAAAAGCTGTATGCAAGAGAGCAAGATCCACAGTGCCACCTCTCCTACACCTGGTCCTGAACTCCTCCCTTGGGCCCAGGTCATGGAGGAGAGAGGGCCTGAGCCCAGAGCTGTTCTATGAAAGCCTGTCCTCCTGGCGTGAAGAAACCCTGTCCCAAAACAGAAGACAAATGGGAAGCTCTGAAACATTTCCATCTCCAGAGATACCCACAGAACAAAACAAGCTGGGTCTTTCCCACAGCAGTGGCATTGAGCTTTCTCAGAGCTTTTGCTTTTTCCCAGAAAATCCTCCAAAAACGGTCACAAAGTTGTCTTACTTCCCTAATGTATTGCACTGAACGTCTGTGTTTATCTGGTTTTTCTATCTTGCAAGGATTCTTCTGCAAGAAGTGTGCTGAGGACGTTTTTTTCACTGTGGGTTTTTTCCCTGGATTTCAGAGATGGAGCTTTCAAATACCATCCAATACTGAAGTTAAGAGCGGATTCATTTGCTTTAGGCTATCATGACGTGTCCCCCGGACCTGCCTGAAAGATGCACAAAGTCTGGTCACTTCTTTGCTGGAAACTTATTCTTTGACAATCTGCTCTTTTACACTGTTGCTGTAATTGACTTTTCCCTTTAGCACTCATTTAGTGAAAATGTTTTTTAAAACCCTTATCTTGTCACAGTATGGCTACTTAAGTTTTAGATGACATTTCCAAGTGCTCCTATTTATTCTTGTAACTGCCTCTCTGGTTCCAGTTTGTTTATAAGCAAAACCACATTGCTTTTTCTTCTCTGTTCACCTTGGTGAGAGATGTAAACTCCTGGAGTATTCTCTCTTCTAAAATACACAGGCTTTAGAATCACTTTCACCCATACATTAAAATTAAAGTAAACGAATCCCTCTGAGCAGGTTTAGCATGCAAGTGCTATTTACTGCAAACTAAGCTTGCAAAAACTATTGAATTAATTGGCACCCTGTGTCTTTCTGTGCACTTTTGCTATTTCTCATTATTTTTTGAAAATATTTTTAAATAAAATCCTTTGGGAGTTTTTTGCCTTCAGCTGTCTGAAAGTCAAGTCTGTACATTTATTTCCGCTGGCACTTTTTCCTTGTCCTACTCAGATAGTACCCTGAACAGTAGATAAATCTTATTTTGATAGGGGATTTGAGATTTTTAGAAAACATCTTGGTCCAGGGAGGGCTTTAAATAAAACAATTAGAGAAATGGAGAAAAAGAGTTACTAAACAGGGGTTTTTATTCCAGGTTTATAAAAGTCTTTTTCTTCCCTCCTTTCCCCAAGGGATGACTCACAGACAAAACAAGTGAATCAAATAGCAACCAGCTTGCAGGCTTGCTTTTCATCCTCATGCAGATGGGCAAGTCTGCAGGCATTTTGAAGCAAGCCTGCAGGGCCATATGCCAGGGCTCCCATCTCTAGCAAACGCTCACTCTACTTGCACACGTCTTTACATCCCTGACAGAAGTGCTGCGGTATTTCTACAGCATCTGTCAGCTCTCGTAACTGGCTATACGTTACCTATTTCAGCCCTGAAGACACAGTAATGTTGGCTCTGCGACTTCTACTTTTAACAAATCCTTTGCAAAGTATATTCTTCTGGATTTAAAGCCAGCAAGACACTCCTTTCACCTGTTTCATCCTTCTCCTAAATGCTGAGCAACCCCTGAGAGGTGAGGCCACAAACTGTTTCTTTAACACTTCAGAGAAGAAAGCTCACCCGTCAGAAAGGCTGGTCACGGGGAATAGTGCAAGCACCTTTTCCCAACACAAAGGCTGTCACCTTTGGATGGGAATGACGCAGAGCAGCCTGTGTAATGGCCCAGGCCGCAGGTCATCAGCTGCCAGGGACCTGCATTGCCCTGCCACGTTCCTAGTTTTAAAAATTCTTCATTTTAGACTGCAATATTCATGAGTTATGCCCTGATTCCGCTCCCACTGAAGTTCAGGACAGCTTTATAATTGATTTAATACAAGTAGAATGAAGTCCTGAATCTTATCAATTTTAAATTATGTTAGGCAGACGAATAGTTTTATGGTGTATGAATTATCCATCCAAATACACATTGGTTCCTCAAAATAGTTTTAGTCCATTAAGCCATGTTTAGTTACAAAGTTAATATAAGAAGGTTCATCTAATCTGAATTCTGAATTCACCCTATAATCATCAGCAGTGGAAGAAAACATGGAGGATAGAAGACTAACTTTGACTAGATGCATTAACTTCCTTGAAAATATAATTTGAATTGTTTAATGCTTATGTACATAACTTCCCTCTGTTCCTTCTGTGCTATACTTTCTCATTTTTCAAAGCTTTGCCCAAATTGCCTTCACATGAGTAGCTGGAGGGAAAACTTGTAATGATTCTCATCTTAGAATAATCCTACCCTTTAAAGCAAATCAAAACAGTTATTACATCACTCTTTTGTGTCTTGAGTTAATGAAATGGAAGAATATACTCAAGAATTCTCCAGCAATAGTGGCTGTGGCATAGCTGCAGCCCACCAGTTAGACACCTCTGTAGGGTTCAGGCTCCTAAACATTTATCAACACAACATCACACCCTAGTCCTTGAGCAAAGTGTTATTCAGCAGGTACCTGGATAGGAGTACTCAGACCTTCTCTTTTGTAAAACAGGGAGCACATACGGTTAGACTCCCCAGAAGAACCAATGGGAACTGACCCCTGTGTTATGCCCTTTCGTGACTCCCCATAGTCCTCCACACCTCCCTGCAAGTCCTCTGGCTGGTCCAGCTCCTCCACATCAGATCCCTGTTTATACAAAGTTTTAAGAACTGAATAATGCAAGATTCATGTAACTTGAAAGAAGCTGTCTGGTCTGAACGGTCTTAGGGTCCATGCAGTCCTGCTGATAAATAACAGGTATGGCTCAATGTGGTAAAGAACAGCAGCTTCCAGTCTATGTAAGAAACTAGAAAGAAAAAAAAGGAAAAATCAGCTGTTTCATTAGAGATCCAGGGCTGGATTAGCAATCAGTAAGTAATACACTACAGGTATGAGAGCTGACACAGAACTGATGCATCTCTTTAGGAAAAGCAGTGCATTTCTTTCGCAGGCCAGTGCAGTGGGAACAAACACCCTCTTTTCTCCAATAAGAAGAAGCTGCCAGTACGGCTCCATGGTAGCCAGGCTTCACATGGACTAATTACAAGTTTAACCCCTTTCTGCTGGCTTTGGCTGGCGTAGAGTTAATTTTCTTCGTAGTAGCTAGTATGGGGTTATGGTTTGGATTTGTGCTGCAGTGTTGATAACACAGGGATGTTTTCATTACTGCTGAGCAGTGCTTACACAGAGTCAAGGCCTTTTCTGCTCCTCACACAACCCTACCAGCGAGCAGGCTGGGGGTGCACAAGAAGTTGGGAGGGGACACAGCCGGGACAGCTGACCCCAACTGACCAAAGGGATATTCCATACCATATGACATCATGCTCTGCATATAAAGCTGGGGGAAGACGAAGGAAGGGGGATGTTCAGAGTGATGGTGTTTGTCTTCCCAAGTAACCGTTACACGTGATGGAGCCCTGCTTTCCTGGAGGTGGCTGAACACCTGCCTGCCGATGTGAAGCAGTGAATTAATTCCTTGTTTTTGCTTTGCTTGCATGCACAGCTTTTGCTTTACTTATTAAACTGTCTTTATGTCAGCCCATGAGTTTACTCACTTTTACCCTTCCGATTCTCTCCCTTATCCCACCAGGGATGAGTGAGCAATTGGCTGCGTGGGGCTTACTTGCCAGCTGGGGTTAAACCATGACACCCTTGTAAGCTCCCTCTGCCGTCCTGCTGCTGGGGAAGCAATGAGCAGTGCTTTCAAGGTGGCAGAAGCTCAGTGAGGGTGCAGTGAGCCTGGTCTAGGTTTGTAAGGAGCAGAGAGGCTCCTGGGCAGCTTTGCCTATCTGGCCCTGGGCTGCGCTCAGTGCTCTCCCCTCCTTCCAGTACAGCAGGCAAAGGTGACCCCCACTATATTTCAAATAGCACTAGGCATGCTTCACAGAGGCATTCCCTACAGAAGTCTAATAGCACCCATGTTCCTTCATTGAACTATTTAACATGATAGCTCATTGGTCATGTTTCAAATTTATAGAAGGACTGACTTTCATGTCATTACCTTCATGTAACTCAGTGACAGCTCCACTGAAACCAGTGATGTTCCCTTTCTATAGAACCAAAATAATGAAAGTTAGCATGAGTTTCCTCAAGTCTCCCTGCAGCAAAAGATCCCATCTTACCCTGGTTTCGGCTGGGATAGAGTTAAATTTCTTCCTAGTGCTGTGTTTTGGATTTAGTATGAGAAGAATGTTGATAACACACTGATGTTTTCAGTTGTTGCTAAGTCCCCTGCTAGTCAAGGACAGCTCCCATGCTCCCTCCCAAGAAGATGGGAGGGAGCATAGCCAGAACAGCTGAC
>NW_009226119.1:0-55553 GCF_000690835.1 Fulmarus glacialis | reverse complement strand
CCAACCTTAATGATTCTATGATTCTGAAAAAAGGCTATGCCTTTTTGTTTTCTAGTTTCTGGCAGTTTGGCTGGTCTGGGAATCGGTTTTGCCACCGTGTCCTATGGTACTAGGTGCTTCAAGCACATTCATGCTCTCTTTTATAAGGAACGCTTTAGCAAAGCACGGAATAGGAGTACCAGGTAACACGTCTAGGTTTGGTTTTGCTTTGGTTTTAGCACAATGCCTACCACCACAAGATTTCAGTATTCTTTATGGCAAACCTTGCTATAGTTAAGCTTCCTTATGTGAGCGGAGCAGGATGTCGAGACCTCCCTTTGCGCTATTAGTAGCCAGACTGATATGTTCAAGAAAGCTTAAGGGCAAGACTGTCCTTTGCTACAACAATAATGGCTTTATTTTTCAGGAGCTAAGAATATTTTTATTAATTTTGCAGCAGTAGCTGCATTGCTACCGTTTCTTCACTCAAAGCGGTCGTTGTTGCACATTAAAAATATTGTGTTCCTGCAGTGCTGTCATCTTACTGTTGATGGATGCACTTACATCTGTCTCTCCAACTAACCATGGAGCTTGACGTCTCCAGCCACAAATTTACCTTATTTTTCACAGTGATCATCTACATTTTCTCTAGTAAAACAATGCCATAAGGAACAAAATGTTGGTTACATTGTTGGTCAAATAGCATCACCAGCTAGCAGCAGCAACAGTTAAAGTTTATTAGACATCTCTTCTTAAACAGTTTATATTCTTATACATGCTATTATGAGTTTGCTAATAGGCCACATAGCCAGCAGCACCAGCAGTTAAAGTTTATTAGACATCTCTTCTTAAGCGGTTTATATTCTTATACATGATATTATGAGTTTGCTAATAGGCCACATATCTTATTTATGCATTTCACACTCATTCGTGTACACCAATAGTTATGCTACAAACACATGCCTTCGCACATAAATAGCATCATTATTTGGAGCAAATCCAGTTTACAAATATTCTCAGTTAAGCAACAGCAGGTCTAATTTGAATAGTCAAACTGAAAACCTCACGCTTTCATTAGCCTTTCATCAGTATTGTTCAGATTCTATTCAGAATCTGAACTAATATAAGGCTCCTCCGATAACACAGATCTTTCTTCCTACTTTTGCTATGTAGTTTTACAGACAGGTAGCCCCGACCTCCGATTTATGGTTGCCTTTGCCATAATGTCACTTAATTATAAAACATCCCTTGGGGATGTAGTTATTGGGGTTTCCAAGAGGAGAAGTGAGACAGAGAAATATTAAGGAAAGTATGTTTTTAAGGGCATTTAAAACTGGTGGAAAATAGGTGCCAGTAAGAGAAATTCCTACATTAGTTAGAGTCCGCCTTAGTGGATTTTGCAGTTTTGACTTCCCCGGGAAAAGTTGGCAGCCAAATCTGGGCTTGCTGCCTTAGACACTGGCTGCATGAATAAATGGGCACTCCTCCTTTCAGTACGATGCTATTACTGAGTTTATTCTCGGTATATATTTCTGTCTGCACTTTAACAAAATTAATTCTTTTGAATGTTTTTATTTAATTTAGTTTGAGGTCCTGACTTTTCTTGCTTGAAATCTTCAGTGATTATTTCTGTGGATAGTCCTCCCTAACTTAAGAGTAAAATATTTCCATGATAAGAATAAATAACACAAACACTGACCTTTCAGTCCCAAGCAGAGTGTTTGCTTAAGAACTTCACAGCTTCTTGCCTCCGTGCAGATTGACATTTGCAAGGTTGGTAAGTTGGTTATTTGGATGTAAATCAACATGGAAGGAAAACCAGTCTCAACAGTTGTGATAGCAGAGTCCACTTTTTCTCTGCTTAATACGATATAATGGATAATATATCACATAAATTCACCATCAATGTGTAATTTAAATGATGGCTGCTGTTATGTATCAGTGTGGAGGTGTGGAAAGGGAGCGAGAGTTAAAATATTGAAAAATCTGCTACATTTAATAAAGAGGAAAAATATGCCTGCCAGGGAGTTTGCCAACTATGCCTTAAAGTATCTTTGCAACCAACTATCTGTGTTGATAGTATTTTAGGAATTAGAAGCAGGCCTTTGAATATGAGTCATTGTGAATTCTAATTAAGATGTGCTAGCATTTGATACAGAAAATTGAGAAAAACAAGGGTGGTTTTTTTTTTTTCTTTATTAGCACTGCCCTTTGAAGACCCTGCATCTTTCCATATGCTTTTGTGATAGCCAGAAAGGTCAGCAGTTTGCTCTGAGCAGCCATAACAACACGCAAACTGCCTGCACTCCTTGTTCTTAGTTTAGCCAAAGCTTTTTTCAAGTCTTCCACAAATCTTTAGAAGTTTATTCTTGACATAACCAGGATCACTGGTGCACAGCTATCATGGCTTCAATTTAATGGTAGTTTTAACCTAGGAGCAGGGTGGCTGAGGATCCAGAGAACTTTGCAAGGAGCTTTTGCACATGGGCACAGCAGAAACCCTAGAGGGAAGTGGCAAAGTCTTGTATGACGTTGAGATGAGGAGAGGAACATGAGATCCCAGCCTTCCTGACACTGCTGGGAACAGATCCGTCATTTGTATTGAGACACTCAAGAGTGCTGGCATGGGCTTTGCTGCTGAAAATATCAGCGTGTAAGAGTAACACTTAAAATTTCACAGCCACTGAAAGAGCCTTCAGCACCAAGACTTACAGTGCCATTAGGAGAATGACAAGTCTGGCTTTGATTCAGCTCACAAGGTTGATGTGTTATGGCAATGTGGCCCTACTGAACAACCTTGTACTGTATTATTCTCCATCTTGCCATTAGTAGATCTTCTTTTTGGAGACACGGGCAAGCTGTTATGCCAACTATTGCTGTTCTGGGCAGATAAAACTGTTTATTTAGAGGCTTCCCAGCATATTCTATGCTTCTGACACTCAAGGACCAGTGACTAATTCAGAGTGAGTGTTTTGTTAAATGTGACTGTTTATAAAATCATACTGACTGTGTAAGACACACTGCTTCTGAATTCTTTATGGTCACTGCAAACCTTTCTTTTGCAACCACAGTTTGCCTTCATTGATCTGTTCAACAAACTTTTAATCCTTACATGGATAGGGCTCAGAAAACGCTTTCCTGCTATTCTGTTGTTACACATTCTTAAGCACGTACAGACCGGTCTGTACTGGAAGTTGTTCCAAACCAAGCTGGAGCTGAGAAAGAGCATACCATTCTTCTTACATCCCAGAAGACTTTGAACATGGTATTTCCGAAATTGTGTATATTGAAAGATGGGAGCGCTAGCCTTTCATTTTTCTTGTCAACGCAGAGTGTTGCTTGAACAAGGCGGCAGATTTGATGTTATGATTGATAACCCTTTCCCCATGCTCCGCTGATGGGTTGTATGTGTGAGAACATTGCCCTTGGAGACTTTCCTGCCTGTCCATCTGCAGGAGTTAGCAGTAACGGCCTGGTCTGCAACACAACTTTTCATGGATGAAGCCTTCAGACTCGGCTCCCTCTTCAAACTCCTTTGGAGCATCATCTTGTACTGCTTTCATGTTATTTGCTGCAGCATGATGGTGTGTGTTCTGGGCTTTGCCCCTTCACAAAGTGAGGGATGCCAGGCTCTGGCAAGGCCACCTTGTATGTCTTTCCGTAAGGGCAGGTATTGAGGAGGTCATAGCCTAAACTAATTCCAAAGGTAGCCCTGAACTCTTACCAGGACTGATCCATCACTTACTAGCCCTTGTCTTGAAAATACTGTTAATGACAGAAAAGAAGCGGTGTAGTACTTTGTACATTTGCTAGATACACGTTAGGCCCTCCTGGGACATTCCCACACTTTTATTTATTCAATCTGTCCCATCCCCACCTCAACCCTGGAACTTTTTATTAAATATCTAGAAAAAGAGCCTTACAGAGTACACGTATATTCATCTGCTTTAAAATCATTGGCAAGGCTCTGTCCTAAATATCAAGGCAAAGCCAACACCATCTCCTTCAGTCTCTGAGACCTGCAAGTCAGCAGAGTGAAACAGCCCACTGCCTTTTATTAGATGTTAGCACTTGACAGCCAAGTCAAATGCCAAGTTTGGGACAACGGTAATTCAATTCTTGATTGAGTAATACACTGAATGTGTCGTTCCTGTCCTCCAGAGAAACGTGTGACCTCTCCAGTGATGTCCATCTTAAAAGAAAAGGTACCTCCTTGGAGGTCACTAGTTTTTCAGGGTAATGTTGGCAGTGTCTGAACCCCCTCCTTCACCACTCTGTTTCGTTTTCCAGAGTTTTCAGCAATATGGCTTAGGAACTGGGTAATAAATGAGAGTCCATATCTATGCTATCCCCAGAAAGACAGTAGACATATAGTAGCTATGAAGGCCTCTCATCAAGAAAGTAAAGAGAAAACTGGTTTTAAAACAGTCATTTTATCACTACTTTTTGTGGGGAAACTAGCCTTGAAGCAAGCTACTGTACCTAATTACTTCACTGTGGTTTTAAGGGTTGCTGCCCTAAACACTTTTCCTCCAGCTTGAGTTAGGTTGTCTTTAGTATTTGCAGTAATTAATTGCCTTAAAGCATGAAGAGACTCCCTTCCTAGTCCACCCTGACGTATGGGGACAGCGCATGCCTGCCTTCTCCTTATGCTAAGCTTTTTCAACTTGAGCTAAGAGCTTCATCCTTCTAGTGTGCAGCAATTCGGTGAAACCTCCTTCATCCTTCGTGCAGAAAACAGTGCTACGGAGTGAGGGAATATCTCATTGTCCTGTGCTGCATGGAAGATGCACCAACACGCAGCCTTTAAAAGCAAGCAGAGCTCAGACAATTACATTGAGATTACAGGAAGATAACCATGAGGACCAGCTTCAGCCACTAAACTTTGCTGGGCTGAAATAAACTGTATCTTAATTGTGCTTTTGCTATGCAAACTACATCAAAGCCCCTGAAATTGCTGCTTCCTTATTTTCTGTGTACAAGTCATTTTTACTCCACCAATGTATTACTTTGCAAGCAGAAACTAGTCTACCTGGGACTACATTGCCTTTGCATTTTAAACTCGGCACAGCCTTTAATGATCAGGGTATAGCATCAGGCTTCCTAATTAAAGCACTTTGAAGTGCATCTGTATTATGGTCCAAACAGCCTTCAGAGGTGAATCAGAGGGTACAGCAATCCTACGATTGCTGCAAATATGTGAGAGACATTATGTTCAGGAATTTGCTTGTTCTCCTGGTGATAATTTCCATGTATACTTTTTTTTTTTACTCTAAGTAAAATTTGAAACCAAGAAGATTTTTTAACTTCAATGTATTTTTGCTTAAATGTACAATTCATGTTATAATGGGTGATAACCATTATTAGCTTATTTCTAGTGGGAAAGTTTTTAAATTTAATTTCACTATCACGTAGATTAAGAGTCCAAACATGTGCCAAGAGTTAGCCAATTTATTTCATGAAGTTAAAATTTCCACCTTCCTTTTTGGTAGTTAGTCTCAGGATCAATGCAAGATTTCTTGGAGGGCACTAAAGTCTGCTGACTGAGTCTATGCAGTGAGGAAAAAAGCTTAATTTCTGCCTTTGAATAAGCAGATAGACAAACACAACTAAATGGCAAAAGGTAACAATAAAACCGTTTTAGGGATCAACTACCAGATTGACCAAGACATAATGTGCTGAAGTAGGATTAGTTAAAATTTCTGTATTTGTAAATTTATAAGTAAAATGAAACTATAATAATTCAATTTCCATCCATGCAGAAATTCCTCAAAATTTTTTACTTTGCAAAGTACATTTTAATAGTGTAGTAGAAATTTGCTGACAGCCGTATGGCAAAGGGCATCCCCAATAGCTTGAGCCAGATGCCTGAGACACCTGGTTGATTAGAAGCAGGGCAATAAGTGTCTGCAGCTGAGAGCGGCTTGGAAAGGAGATGATTCTGCTCTTCCCTTGGCTTCCCAGTGAAGTGTCTCCTGGACTGCTCTGGCTGCAAGGAGGCAGCAGTTGCTGAATATTCAAGAAAAAAATTAGGGATGGATGTTGAGGGTGAGTGACTTACTAGGAAATTAATTTGTGTGTACTGACCAGGTGGTGAGGAGTAGGTTCCTGCGAGGAGAGAAGTCTGGTCCTGTTCTGTAATGGTTGTGAATTGGAATGTTTGCTCGCTTTACATTAGATTGCCAAATTCCTCCTTTTAGCTGTGTTACGAGGTTACAGACCCATCAGATATCAAATACTAGTCATGTAAAATTAATCTAAAAGACCTTAGTGTTTCTAAGGGTCATATAATGTCCACTGAATCTAAACCTGTGGAGTAACTCCACTCTACAAGCTCAGCTTCAGAGGTCAAAACCTGCTCAAGCTGTGAAAGCATTCAGTCTAGTTGTCCATGAACTGTGTATTCATGATTTCAGAGCATCTCCTAAGCCATCTGCACCTAATCATTGTAAGAATATTTTCACAGTCTAAATTGTGATTGTCAATGGGAAACATTGATATAAAAGAACTTAAACCACGTGCTTAAAATGCGTAACTGCTTGCTGTTGTAAGCAGCTTGTTAAAACTGCATTGTATGTCTTCCTCTAGGATTGGGACTGGGATTCAGCTAGGCGATTAGTTTTAAAGAGAAATAAGTTATCACAAGAAAATTAGGCAAGAAGAAAAATCTCAGATCTCTTATCCTTTTTTTTCCTGAAGAAACACATAATAGCAACCATTCCAACACAAAGACAAATTGAATATGCATGTCCTTAATTTAACATCTTATTCAACATGTCCCTCTGTCTTTTTTTTCCTTTTAGATTTCTCAGGAGCTTTTGAAATGTTAAAAAGCAAACTAGACCAAAGCAAAACATGAACAGAAAACACTTTAAAAAATACTATAGGTAAAAACATCACTGCCATTGAAGGTGACAAAGAGCAATTGGAAAATTACTTCCCATGCCTCTGTTGGCCCTATTGGAAGGCTTTGCTGTGATATATAGCACTGGTTTTAGGATAAACCGTAATTTTATCTGAACAGATATAACTGATGTGCACCAATTGTAATTTTTTCTTACACATTTGGGATAAACAAAGGCCAGATCACTACTTGGTTAAACAGGATAGAACCTCATACGCATAAAAGCTGTCTCACCTATCGGCCTCTCTGGGATATAGATTGCTGGTATAGATTTTTTTTGAGCCAGCAGCACTGCTGTCATCATCTTAACCCTTCTGCTGGCTTCTTGCCTCTTTGCCATCTTCCTGATTGTCCCTTACTTCCCTTTTTTCCTCTGAGAAGACCCAAGTGAGGCTAGATACTTTAGATGATGACTGTTGAAAGGGAAAGTAAATTAGCTCTTTTAGAATAGAGTTTAAAATAAATTAATTGACTGTTGTATACTTATATTTTCTCAGTTTCATCTAAGTGAAGAGGTACTGTATATATTGAGTAGAACCAACACGGTAGAATTGAGTTAATTGTAATTCCAGTGTGAGTGCAATTTATATTTCTTGCTCCCTTTTTCACACACAGGTATAAATTTTGGTCAGTGCCATTGTTTTATTTAGAAAGCTGCAACAGCAGGGCTGGGCTTTCTTGCCCTTAGCCAGGTTGTTTCAAGTGCATCTCCTGCTTTTTCTGGAAGGTCTGAAAGCGGCTGCATGGTTAGGCTGTATCTCCCGTGCCTAGGAGGGTCAGCAGGAGCTGCTTGCTCTTGTAGAGGCAGGGGAAACAGCAACTGAGCTCTGTGTTCCAGTTTAAAAAATAAAGCAAACCCAGAATATAACCAGGGGCTAAAATCAAGGAATGTGTAAATAATCCCAGCTTGGACAAAACAAGAAGGTGGTTCAGTTTACTTATTTTGATAGAAATGTTGCAAATTTCATCTGAAATGGTATTGCAGTTTTGTAGCACGCTGTGGGCAGGCTGGGGCTTCCTGGTAGTTCTGCTAGGTAAGGCCGTCAGGGTTGGCTTGTATCTCTTTTGCAGGCTCTGTTGTGTTCAGGTTGCCAATCTGTTTTGTTCTGCTATTCCCAATGACTTTACTTTGTAAACAGTTCCTCTTTATCACACACTGTAGTTAATGCGATGATGGTTATTAGATCTTTGTTATTCTTGCAGTCTTTGCCCACAGGTTGTATTTTACAAATCTCTTAATATTCCTGTTGTTCTTGAATATTCTTCCCTCTGCCTGCAGATGTAAGTGCAGTGTCCAAAATTGGACGGATTGTCTCACTGGGAAGCACCGGTCCAGAGCAGAGCCAGAATTTCTTCCTGTTCCTCACAGACAGTATTCCAGCCAGGTTTCAGGATTACATTGCAGCCTTTAGCCGTGATCCTCTGCAGTCTCCCCAGTCTTTCTGTTCAGTGCTGAGCAAGTCCATCCCCATCCTGTACCTGCACGTGACTACTTCTTACATGCAGTACTTTGTACTTGTCCTTCTTCACTTGCCATCTGGTGCACCGGGTCTCCCACATGGTTTCTGGTTCGGGAGAATATCTAACGTATACTATGACAAAATAAGAACAGAAATCTGAATTCAACTGAGTTAAGTTCTTGTCATTTAAATTGTGAAGTGCCCTCATTTGGGTGCCAGGTTTGTTCTCTTTCTTTCTGTTGATTTATGATAATGTTTTTTCTTAATTATCCTCTGTTTTCTAGTTGAAGAAAAATAGACTAAGAATGAGCACTCACTCAAAAAAAAAAAAAAATCTCCTTGAGCAGGATTGATTTTAATACACCTCAGCACTGTAAAAGCTCCTAAGAGCCACTTCATAGTACAGGCAGCTTCTTAAAGACATTGGGCCAGCCCAGGTGCGAGTTTGGAGAGAGATGGGAAATTCCCTTTCTGTCTGAAACCAGGGTAGAATCAGCCGGGGCGAGTCCAGAGTCAGGCAGTGATCAAATGACCTTGCTTTTCTTCTGAGGTTAATATGAGGAAGTCTTTCAAAGAACAAAGTAGGGCTGATGATAACAGTGTCTGTGCGCTACATTTGTAGCACTTGTGATGAGCAGGTGCTTTTTTAAAGCAATGTATGCTAATTACAGAAATGGTCTTAGTGGAAAAAAGAAAAGGAAAAAAAATGAGGATGTTCAGTAAAAATCCCACCCTTAAAGCAAATAAAAAGTGAGGAATAGCTAAGGATTATGTTGGAAGAGAAAGGAGGAGAAAAGGATGGTGAAAAAAGCTGAATATGAATCAAAAGTGCTATTGTGATGGGGAAAAAAATAAAGGCAAGCGTAATCCTGGTGTATGTATGGAGCATAGCCTGCAACAAGGACCAAGTAATTCTTCTGCTCTGTGCAGGGGCATAGCAGCCCAGCTGGGGTCTGTGTCCGGACCTGGGCAGTGCGTTCCAGAAAAGCTGTGGGCCAGCTGGGGGGAGTCAGAAGAGAACAGTAAAATCAACCCGAGATCTAGAAAATACGCCCTGCAGTGATAAACTGATATTATTTAGTATGAATACGAAAGAAGGGAAACTTGAAAACTTCCGCTACGTGAAAGGCTACTTCAAAGGGGAAGATAGTTTATTATTTTTATCCATAATGGATGGCATAAAATTAATGGGTGTAAATAAATGGGTGTAAACAGTAAGGAATGTTCATATTGGACATTTGGGGAGACAGGGAGCATTAACAGTTCAAGTAGTGAGTAAGTTGCCTGAGGCCAGCGTAGAATATCCCAAACGGTGGATATACTACAGTTAAATGTCTCTCCAAAGACTTAAACCAAACATGGATCAGGAATGAAAGCAAGCTCTGATCTGTCTCGGAGCAGGAAGGGGACTTGATGACCTGCTGAAGTTCCAAGCAACCTGGTGATTGCTCTGAGATGATTAAAATAGAAGCCTTGACCCTGCTTTTGTCTTAACATACCCAAACCAGCACTGAGCGTAGAGAGGAAAAGAGTATTTGTGTGGCTGACAAGAAAAAAAGCTGACGCTCCCCAAAAGAGCAGTTGAAGCGGAAGGTGGGCAGGCAAAGGGACACTAATAGTCCAGTGTTTGGGTAAGCTGAGATTTTCTTAAAGCACTTTTCTAGTGCTTTATCCCTGCAAAGGACATCGCTAGGTTGCTCAGTAGTACACACAGGTACCCATACAATTTTGAATACGAATATGCAGGGATTTTGCTTTCAACTGTAAATCAGTGTATGAAGACAGAAGTTCACTTTGCTCCAATTAAAGTTTCAGGATGGTAGCGCTGACGGTGGGGAGGGAGTGAAGCCTTCCTCTGTTCCCATTAAGTTAACTTGTATTTTCCAGTTTTTTATTTCTATTTTTTATGAGCATAATGGCTATGCTTACCAGGAGCTTCTCAATGTACTTGCTAATGAGAGAAAGAAAATAGATTTGGGATTGGTTTTAGAAATCTTTGGATTAAATGTTTCTATTTTCAAGTGACTCACCTCCCTCTCTGTATACTAATAGTAGATTCACAAAAGCCTTTCTAATTTGCCAGTGGCCTAAGTAGCCAAATTGTTTTCTGCTGCTACGCATTTTATTGCTATAGTATTTTTTTTACCAATTTTTCCTGCATAACCAGATGTGCAAGAAATTTGAGGTGAAAGACCATGAAATGGAGCGAAT
Organism: Fulmarus glacialis; assembly: GCF_000690835.1. Taxonomy (NCBI): domain Eukaryota; kingdom Metazoa; phylum Chordata; class Aves; order Procellariiformes; family Procellariidae; genus Fulmarus; species Fulmarus glacialis. The sequence goes on along the minus strand of NW_009226119.1, from coordinate 44,999 downwards.
CCCTCTGAGTTTTGCCAGCTGCTACTTTAGCTCTGTAGCAGGGACTTCTCCTGGATGAATAAGCCTGGGAGGGGTTGGGGAGAAGGAAGGCACTTGTGACTTGGGCATCAAACTGTCTTTCTGCAGCTCTCTAAGCAAATGACTTAGAGTAGAAGGTATGTTGCAAACAGCAATAACAGCTGCCAAAAATACTGACCCGTGCAGAAGAAGATAAAGGTCAGGATGGGTTAACAGGTAGAAATCATAAATTGGCATATACTCACTCTTGCTAGCAGACTTTCCCTTCTTCCCAAACAGAGCATTCACAAGATAACGTGTATAGTATGAGTGTCTGGAAGGGGCAAGGCAGATGAAGCAAAGCCTGTGAGCTCACAGTGCCTTCAGCTGCAAGCACCTATACTGATAATGTTTTGTAACAAGCTATAACTGCATCTAGGTTTGTGGGTTTGCACAAAATTGTGTCTTTGTTTGAGACGTGTCTTTCTATATTTACTTCTTTGGTTCAAATGAAAACCTCTGTTGCGTGAATGCTGGAATGAATTTCAGCACAGTGTTTGGATTACTCCCAGAGGAGCAAACCATAAGCAAATCGTTTCTTTAAAGAATCCAGCTTCTCTTAGTTTGTATTCAATTACATGGTTATTTTCCAGTGGGAGAGACAGAAAAGTTACCGTTATCTCTGCTGCTTGTCTGGCTGCTTTCCTTCATCTGCTTGTAGAGGGCGCTTTAATTACACCCAGGCGGTTTGTTTGCATTCTTGAAGCCTGTCTGCCTGGGGTAGGGAGTTACTGGCTCACACCTGAGCAAAAGATTTTTGTACGCAAGCATGTAACTGAGATTATACACCAGCAGAGGCATTCTTCATACACCCCCGCCTCTGCCATAACGGTGCATCTTCCCTGCGGGGAAGGGCAGGGTGCTACTCCCGCACCTCGTCATGATTTCCAGGTTTAGATGTGCTTTCATCTCAGTAACAGCGCTGCACTTTTGCTAAGAATTCAACCCGTATGTGATTTAGATTATATCTGAGTCATGCTATGTCTGTAATGAGAGAGTCTGATTGGGATTCGTTAGTCAGGACTACGCTGGCCTTCCTACTCAAACAGGGGATTCAACCTCTCATCCATTTCTTATTCTTTGTGGTTGGGAGGTAAGAATTTCTCAAGCTGTTTGAAAGATGGACTTCGATTTAATCTTTTTGAAGAGCACTTACGTGCAACTGAGAAATCAGTATAAAGGCTGCATAGTAAAAGAGGAGCAACCTCCTGCCAAACGGACGTACAATCCAGCTAGCGTGAAGAGTGCAATGTAACCTATTTTAGCTTAAAAGAATAAAAATACTTCTGAAGGATCCTGAACTAGCAGCGCTTTCATCCTCAAAAAACGTGGAGTACACTCCTTAACGCTGTGCACCGTCATTCTGCGGGTGGATGCAGCTGCAGGCATCTTTACTGACTGATGAAGATGTAACAATATTTATGATCTGCCCGGGGTCATTTTCATCCAAAGCTACTACTCCGAGGCCTTGCCACACATCTGTTTCTTCTTCTTGTTCCTTTTTGAGCTCACTTTTTGAATCATGATATATCCTTACTGTTCTTTCTTGTTTACACCTCTTTTATTTTCACTTTTGACTTCTCCTCGCTTTCTTTCTCTGCCTTACCATTTCCTTCTACAGAAAGGAGAAGTCCACAGGTAGAGCGCCGTCACCAAAAGTGGGTTTCTCCCAGGAGAAAAGAGGTTCCTCCAGGCTCCATCAATAGTACAACATGCTACTGTCCCCACCCTACTGTGACATATAGATACCTATATAATGGATGACAGCAAAATTATTTAGTTGCATTCTGTTAAAAGAGTATGAATAACATTTTCCCAATTTTTTTATTCCTATAGGCTATCGCTCTGTGACACTGCAGCAAACTCTGCTGGAGTATGAAGAAGGCTCGGAAGTTCATGTAAGTGTGCACCTTCACAAATGTGAATTGCAAAAGCAGCCGTTAGCTCTCTAGCCCTTTTAAATATGAAGGAATTGATACAACAGGAAACACTGATGGAAAAGGGATGAGAAGATTGCAGGGGCAGGAAAAAGAAAAAAATTCACAAACAAGGTTAAAAAAATGCAGCAGGTAAGAGTAAATTGTCAGTGTCTGACTTCTTGGGAGCAGTGACAATTTATAACGGCAGTGAATCACCCAGGAGTCTAGAAAGAACGATAATGCATTGCTGACTTGCTGTTCTTGGTTTCTCTGTTATTTTGGAGGGGCTTTGCATTCAGCAAGTGTCAGGGCACAGCAAGGACCGGTGGCTCACTGGGGGGGCCAGTGTTCCCCACCCCAGCGGCTGCGGACCATGGGGCCTTTGAATGTATTCGTACCCTCAGAGCCCTGGCATCACGTTTTAGCACACAAATTTTCAAGCGGTATTTTGTTGCGCTCTCAGTTTCTGGTGTTTTTATATGCATTTGCAGATCTATTCTGCATTCCAAAAATAAACAGGGCATTAACTTAAGGTGTAGACAGCTCTGCCTGTGGTAATTGCATAGCCAATTTCACAATTGCACAAGGTTTACAAAGCCGTAAGAAGTTACTAAAGCATAGCTGAAATTATATAATCATATGGGCTGGTGCCGTATTGATTGATACTCTTACTGTGCAAGGTAAGACGAAGTATACTGTATCTACTGTAATGTTTTTGTCTGCCGTGCTTAATTTAAGTTTTATCCTAGATTTTACATATTCCATCGGTAATGAATTAATTGTATATGTATATGCCACGGTCAAATCTATAATGAAGTTATTAGTATGCCTGATTCTGCGTCCAGTACATGCTTGAAAACCGAAGAGGAATTATCTAAGAGGCTACCTTCTGCTGTAGGTCCCGCCCGGCTGTTTTGATACTAACTTGAACATTAATGTTATACGGTTGTAAATACTCGACTGTATTTTCTCTTTTTCTTGGCTTAATGTGACTTTCTATAAGAAAAAGAAAAATCTTGTCTGCCCATGAGCACCATGGAGGTCAGATGGCCTGCTGCATATTGTAGCTTAGGTGCAAAAAAGTGATTTCCGTTTGAAAAAAGTAAATCACTGGGGAAGCGCACTGCTGTAAAGTCTGTCAGTGCAATCTGCCAGAGAGCGTAGGATTTGGGCTTGGAAGAATCCCATTGCAGTAATCCATTAATCCATAGAATTACCTGGAAGGTTTTCAATACAAGGAAGTAATTAGACGAGATCCCAATTTTTAAATTTGTATTTAACATTTATGGCTATTTCTGGTACTTTATTTTCTTTGATTCACTGCCCTCTAGAGGTCTTGCAAATGAAATTAGGCTAAGGGAAAAAACAAGGTTGCAGCAATGACTGCCTCTGCCTGGTGCTGCTATGTGCTGGTGTATACAATGTTTTAAAATAACTACATAGATGCTCCTAGAGCTAAATGCTGTTTTCCACACTTACTAGGAAGGAAAAAAAATATTTACAGTGGGAGAAGTTCAGGTTTTAATATAGCGACTTGCAGGGCCAGCTTTTATGAGTACAAAAGCAACTATATGACATTCCTCTATAAGAGCCTACCTGCTTTATTACAGGCGATAAGACTCACAGCGTAAAGTTATCAGTGCATCAAATGTTTGTCCATTTTAATATTTTCTTGTTAAAAGCATTTTCAGGGAGAGATCATCTTTATAGGTGAACTGCAGAAATGCTTCTGAACCTAAAAGTCTTGCTCTTAGCAACAGAACGGGTGAGGCCCAGTGTCCTTACAGTTTTGTGTCTCCCGGTTGGGCTCTGGGTGCCCTCGCAAGGCATTTCCCTCTCCTGGAGAGTCGGAACAACTGTATCTTCAGTGGACTTTCCTTATATTTAATGAACATGAAGTGTAACCTGCAGCACGTCCCCTTGTAGGGATATTTGGGAATCGCTCTCCTCTATCTGGCTGCCTGCTTTCATGAAGTGATTTGCATCTTAATAACTTTGATACTGCTGTCAAAGATTTTTTGGGGAAGGACAAAAAGGCAGTGGTATGGTATGATTACGGGAACCTCGCTTCTTGGAGAAAGCCAGCTGAAAACAGAAATCTTGTCCTCAAAATACGGCAAGACTTCAGTTCAAGCTTTGCGGCACCCACTGGTGCTTGGTATCAATCTAAGAAATTAATATAAATTCATACTTAGCTCTTTCACCCTTTATTCACTGGCAGTTGTCATTGTGTTTCACTCAGCAGAGATGCCTGCAGTCCCATTGCTTAGCCAGTTAAGGAAATGGCAGCACTTCCTGGCTTTGTGTTTTATTGAGGAAAACACTATTCTGTACTTGTCCAAGTGTGCTTCTGCGAGATGTTTTTTAAGACGTTGTGTTTTATCTTTGAAGTGAAGCAAATCAAAGCTGGTTGAGCAACATGAGTGTCCTCCCCTGGCCGAGGAGGGCCAGACCCAGGGAAGAGCAGCCTTTAGCGGAGCCCTGTGCTGCTGTGCAAATGACCCGCGAGAAGCCCACCGGGGGATTTTTTGCAGGGACGAAAGTGCGTTGTAGGGTGAAAGAGTTAGTGCTGGGGACCCGACATCCACCCAACATGTACAAGAGATTTTGTGCAGGCTGGCTCTAGCCTGGTCCCCTGCAGTGGCTGTCCCTCAGCAGCTGGAACGGCCACGTCATTCCTGGATTTCATAGTTTTATCCCCCAGGAATCTAGTTTTTGTGCTCCCAGACCTCTCTGCAATGCACACCAGTGTGCTGTAAAGTGGGGATGGTGAGGACAGTCACTTCAGAAGTGTGCATCTGACCTGAACTGTAGCACTCTTGTAGAGACACCTTTGATGTATCTGTATCTCTATCCTCAACAGAGGATTAAAATTAATCATGGATCTCTGATGCTGTAATTATGTAGCCTCTGTAGATTTATATATGATACTTATCTCCATGATTTGTCTCTCCTGTGTACATCCATAAATTTATTTTCCGTGTTCAAGATACAGTTATAGATAGTTTTATAGACTCTGCAATTTGAACTTCAGTTGAATTGTATCTCAGCACTGGGCCATTCCTCCCCAAAGTGAATTTGTTCCTAAATTACACTCCCTAAAGGAGAGAAATCTTGTCAGCTATCACAGTTGTATAGTGGCACAAGTAAAGCCACGGAGATAACTAGAGCTGGCTCTTTTCACCAGTGCTTGGTGCCTAAGTAGGCACCCAGAATTGGTTAGCAGTTTTTGAAACTTAGCTGTGGATGATGGATATGGAAAATGAATTTACATAGATCTGCAGCTTTGCATTCTTCTTCTTAATTTTTCAGTTGATTGGGGATTTGGTGCATCACAGAAGAATTTGTCTTTCTTGGTATCAAAGTCTTGAAGTGCAAATAAGCCATTGCAAATTGTCACTTACAGCAAAATGTTTTATTATTGATGAGATTTGTGAGATTTAAACAAGGAAGGAGTGCTGAAGCATTTCCCTTCTTACAAGAGCTTACGGTCACAGAAATTAGTGTAAGGGAAGTGTAAAATACCTAGAGAGAATTACTCCGAATAATTACAGGCAATAATTAAGAAAAGTTAGAAAGGTCGGATGGGTGCATTTAGGATGCAGGCAGATAGAGGAGAGAAGTCTGTGCTCATGAGTTGCAGACTCTTTGGGAGAGTTTTCCTTCCTTTCTCCGGTGTCTTCCCATATGCCAGGTCTTCTCCTTAGCAGCTGCTGTTGGAAGATGCTCGCCTGGCATACTGTTCTCTCAGCTTCTTGGTTGCTCCTCTGCCTGACCCCGTGCACTGACAGTACCAGGGAAGATCAGCTCCCAAATTCTGGAACTGCTTTATGTTGTCTCCTTGAAGCGCCATTTGCGTGCCTGGGCTTCCTATTGTCAGTTAGGAATGCGCTGCCTTCATCCAAATGATGACCATCCCAATATTTGGCGAGAAATGTCTTGGTTTTTTTATTGCTGCACAAATGTAGTCAAGTTTTCCGAGGGCAAATGTTGAGAGGTGGATAATTTTGTTATTGACCTGAAAGGGTCTACCAATAACACATCAATACTTTAAGCCTGAGCAGGACAAAACAGCTAGTATCTGTTAATGGCAGTCTATTTGATTTTTGGATCAGAACTTATTTTTGCAGGTAACAGAGGAAGGTCTAATTTTGTTCCCGTTTTCCCCAGGTAATTGTCTCAGTTGAGGTACCTTTCCCACAAATATATTGCTCTTAACATTAATTATACCTGCAGATGGCTTTCCTATACAACTCCCTTTCTGCGTGCCTACATGTAATGACAGGGTAGTATAAAACCTGAAGTTTTCATTAAAAGATACAACAGAGGTAAATTAAAAGCAGTTACCCTTCGCTGATCACTCAGCTGATGAAGAACTTCACCACGCAGCTGCAAAGCAGCGACTGGCTGTTTGTGGCCCGTTTTCTGTAAGTCAGTCCATTACAAAGCCGTGGCTGTAGTTGCAACAAGCTGATACCTTGTCAGTGATGTCCCAACGCTGCCTGTTTGTACGTTACTTATGTACATGTAGCCTTGCATAGATACTGGCTACACAAGTGCCTATAATTGAGAAAAGGACATGGCTGTGTACCTTGACAGAATATAATAGATGCCTTGGAATGACGCACAGCATCTGTGTCTGCATTTATCAGTTTCTTGACATACGCTCATCTAGGATTTACAAAATAAAGCTTCATAATTTCATATATACATATATATATGTATTTATGCATTGAAATAAAATGCGTCAAGAAAATACAGTTCTCCTAAATTCCTAACCTCTTGGCACTGCAATTCCTTACTGAGTTTTTGTTTAATATGAAAACAGAGCGCTAAATAGCTCCAATAGTGCCTAGCTCACTTGGCCATTGATGCTTTTTTTGTTTTGTTGTCGCTGCTTGAGGCTCTAATTAATACGTAAATATGCAATTTGCCACATCTCACTTGAGGTTATTCGGATGCGTAGCAGGGAATCTGTAGGCAAGGGGAGGGCTGGTGTCCCTAGCATAGCCAGCAATAACAACCCGGCGGGTGTGACCAGCAGCCTAGATGAGCTGGTAAACATTCATCCATGTGGGTACAGAGCGACGGCAGGTATCGGGACATTTGCTTGGGCTCTCGTTTATTCTCAGCAGTTGTATAGTCAGAAATAAAACAGCTCCCAGTGCTGGAGCTGAAATATAATGGGATTATATCTGAATAACCGCTTTCTCTTTCATTACCATTTTAAAGGTCTGCTTTTCTATCAGTTCTCTTTGATTGGGATTTAAAAATGCTGCTGGATTGTTTACCATGATGGAGACCGAGATAATCCTTAGACTACTTGAATGACTCAAGTATTTGGAGCAATTTCTCAGAGCTGAGTGTTGGCTGAATTGATTTGTCTGGAGTCAAAGAGAGTTTTTTTACCTAAATGGGAGCAGAATTCCAGCGAGGTTGATTTTCTCACAAGTCAGCTTTTCTGCTCCGTGATTTAGTCCCTCATTTGTGTGTGGCCCCAGTGAATGCTGCACTCACTGATTTCTCTCCCCGGTTGCTGCTCCTGTGTTTGATGCCTTGGCTGTGATCGCCAGTGAAATTGTCACTTAGTACTAGCAGCATTGGTAACTTCTACGGTCGTTAACAATTCAGTGGAGATTACCAAACTGGAATTGGTAATTGGTAATAAACAGTATTTCCTGCAATTTGGGACTCTGTAAATGGTCCCTACTCTGGGAGAACAGGCCTGGATGCATGCAGTCCCTGCTCTCAGTACCTCCAGCAGCAGCTCAAAGTGCTTAAGTTGCATTTGGCGGCGTTTTGATAAGAAAGTCCAGCATTTGAGTAGCACAGTGGATCATTCCTGCCTGCTCTCATGTGATGCTGTGGAAATGTTTGGGTTTTTTTGTTTTGTTTTGTTTTTTAAGGAGAGGCTTTCATTTTTAATGCTGTAGGAATTTAGCAGGAATCCCCATGCTCGCAGGGTTCACTCAGGCATGGTGGAGCAGCCTCGCCTAAGCTCCCGGAGACAGACCAGCAGGTGGTCGAGGTGCTTCCAGGGGAAGTTCTGCAGAGCCCAGGAGGCTGTTTGCCCTGTCTGCGCGCTACCTGCCCTCGGGCCAGTTGTCTCCGGAGCCCCCAAGAGTTGTTGGACACTTGCGTATAGCAGAGAGCCCCGCTGCGTGACAGTGGTCTTCTGCTGTTAGTGACTGAAGATCGGAGTTGCTTTCTCCAGAGAGGCACGATACTTATTAGCAGCAAAGCAGCAAGGTGAGAGGTTCCAGCTCAGAAACAAATCCTGCTGGATTGTGGCCAGTTTAGGGACTGCGTGGTTTTGGAGACTCGGGCCTTGAGGCATCCATCACTTGTTCCTGTGCGCTCTCAACAGCAGCAGCTCTGAAGGGGCTCTGCAGTGCAGCCAGCACTTAGCAGGAAATGAGGGACAGCTGGGAGCAACCTTCGAGGTTGTCTTCGATTATAAGAGAGGGTTAATATCTCTAGGATGAAAATGCCACAGATATTTCCAGACACATAATTTACTTGGACAATTCATTCTGCAACCTTTTTTTCAGGTGCTGCTAACTGCAAATGTTCAGGCCAGCCTCAACTGTGAAAGTGTGCAGAAATCCCAGGCTGTGTGAATGTTTCGTGTTTTAGTTTGGGGCTGGATATTTTCATAACTCTTCGAAGTTACTTCTCATGCTAAATGGCTGTTAGGTGAAGCAGGTAGCTTAGAAGGGATACAGCCATCTGCTGCTGCGTTTCTGTTCATTGTCTCAGAAGTGTTAGGGTCTCCTGCACCAAGAAAATCACCTGCGGTACACAGTAGTAACACCAGGTTGTCTACAGGTGGCAACGTATATTTGGAAGTAAAATGTGGCAGAAACTGGTCCATTCAGGTGTTCTCTATTAGTAGCTATTTGTTATAGAAACAGCATGGAGTATTCAGAAATTTAAGAAAGCATGTAGTTTCAAGGTATAAATCAGACATATAATCGTTTGCTTACATGGCATGAAAAATATATGCAATGCTGAACAACCATTACTTAAAAGCATTCGGTATTAAATTGGAACAGAAAGATGTTGTCATGTCTTCACTGAAGCTCAGTGGCACACGCTTGGTGTAGTAGTATACAAATACAGTTTAAGTCTTGCTATAGCAAAGAGGACTGGGACGAGAGGGCAAGGTGTTTCTCAAATACTGCTCTATTGCTAGTTAGATGCTGAAGATTCATGCAGCTGAGGGCGGGGAAGATATGAGGACAGATTGTTGGGATCAGAAGAACAGTAAAATGGAATTAAGCCTACGTTTGAGTGGAAATCAGAGGAGTGCATTTATGTAATGAGAATCGGTGATGGGCTCCGGCTGCACGGTTTTGCAGGAACAGATGGGTTGGGGTGTGTGCAAGTCCAGTGCGACGCACTAATGCAGAGCCACCGGGGCTTCTCCTCTGCTGTTTGCACATGACGCGCAGAGCAGTGCTCATACAACCGTTTCAGCGGCCTCATCTCCAGATAAATCGGAGAGCATGACTGAATGGTAATTGAGCGCTCTTTGCTCTGCTGGCAGTGACAGGAACAAGGACGAGCAGTTGGAGGATGAGTTCATCCAAGGTCTCTATCAGCTGCTCCTGCCTGTGGCTCCTCTGCAAGCGAGATCCTCCTGCTCGTCTCCCCACCCAGACCCCCAGCGCATTGCCGGGAGGGCCTGAGGGCTGTTGTCTCCCCAAAATCTTCCCAGAGAAGCCTCTGGGGCAGCCTGGTTTACTGTCCTGCTACAGTTCATGAATATCATGAATATTCTTCTTCTATCCATCCTACAGTGTCTGAATTTCCTTCAAAGCCTGGAAGGATGAGTGCAGAATCGTCTTCGTGTTACTGGGAAGCTGGGGAAGATAAGGAGATGTTCAGAGATTTAGACTAGCAAGAGGCTTTTACTGCCTATCAGTCTATCTAAACATGCCTCCAGAGATGAGTAGTGCTTAAATGCTCAAAGCAATGTTTTCTGCAGACTGTCTCAAATCAAGGGATAGCAATGGGAGAGACAAGTACTGAGATACGATACACGTTTTCTAGGTCCCTTGCTGGGTGCTTTGGCAGTTGAGATACAAAATACTCCTTTACTGGCTTTTTTTTGTTTGTTTTTAAATTTCTTTAGGCTTTTTTTTTTTTCCCCTCTCTGAATTTTGGAATCTCAAATTTAAGCAGAGAATAGCAAAAATTGTTTTTTAAGGAGAAGTTTTAAAAAAGGATGGGCCAAATTCAGAGCATTGTGGAGGTTACAGTCCTTTCCATTTTATCTTGTTATGCTATTTAGAGTTCCTTCTCAGCATACATATGAACAGGAAAGAGACTACAAGTATATGACCCAAGGAAGAATGGTATTGGGTATAGAAATGCATGCGTTGAGCTAGGTTGCTTTTTTATATACCTTTTGCCACCTCTTGTTTTACAGATCTACTTTGGTGGCTTGGCATACAGTGTTACAACCATCCCACCTTAGATATCTTTCTCCAGCGAAGTAAAAAAGAATTTAAATGTGAATATTCATACTTCGGGAGGATCTGAGAAGTCTTAAGCATTCAGATTTTGCAGGCAGAAGTATCTGAAAGAAGCTAAGACAGCTTAGTCTGTCTTCTGAACTTCCTCAAATCAAAGTCTTGAAAGTTTTCTTTGAATGAAGATGGAAAAGCCACTGCTGGAAGGCAGGAGGCCTGTGGGGGGACATAAAAGGGAACAGCATGAGCAGGGGAGTTTGTATATTGGTTCCATGCTTATTACTGGGTTTAGGCTGTTGAATGTATTTAGCTTAATTACCAGTATAAACAAAGTCATGGGACAATGACAGCATCCTTAGATGTTGGTTAAGGAATAGTCTTTGTCAGAGCTTTTAATGTAATGAGATGGTGACATCACAAATCATCTATTCACAATTTGAAGAAATTCTGCATAGAACGGGGATAGGAGGTGTCAGCGAGTCTGGTTATCTCTGTTACTGCAATTCCTAATAAACCTATGGGGTTGATTAAATGGCGATGTTATTTCAGCCCAACCCACCCCCCTGTTTCGGTTGGTTTGCTGGAGCATTTTGCTTGGGCCGCTAACATCTCTGTCCCATTGCTTTCCCTGCCTCCTTGGTTATACAGCTACGTATCATGCCAATAAACCAAGAAACATGTCTTTTGACCCCAAGGTCGTCCCAGCTGTTTGAGCATAGTAACAATTTTAAATAAATTAAAATAGTTAAACAAGTTAAATAGCTTATTTTGTGCATAAGCATTAATGACTGGGCCAAAAAAAAAAAAGGGGAGGAGGGAAAAGAGCTTGTAGTTCTACTAACAAATGATAAAGACATTCAGCGTAGTCCTTGGAGTAAAACTTCTGACTCCCTCAATTTAATAAAGAACTCAAAAAGCTGTGACTGTAATTCTGTCCTGCACAATTCATTGGCATTAGAATTTAATATGTATTCAGTCTATTCATTTTTGCACCTGTGAACCACAAAGTATGTTGTTTGTGACGGATATGAAAGAACCTCTGTCTTTCTCCACAGCAGAACATTTCTTTCAGTAATTACTATGAGGCAGTCAACAAGGACATGTAGTTTTTGGAGGGCAAATTTCAATTTTTTTTTTTTTTATTTTGAGTTTCTTTTTGCATTGTTTTAGTTACTTTAAAAAAAAAAAAAGCTGAATGCAGCACAGTTATGAGAGATGTAACAAAATATTTCGTGCCTGTGGTATATTTTTTCCAAACACTTTTCTCATACCACGTGCCTGTCTCTGTACAATAAAATGTAGTTCAGGAACTGTATTGTTTAAAATAATTCTTTCTTGAAGTGGAATATTTATTTTGCGAGTTGGCAAAAACCTGCTTCTTATCATGTTGCATCTCGAATTACATAGCCGTTGTTTTTCAGACCAAGAAGCTTCAAGAAGTGCCAGCAGGGTGAATTATTTCAGGTGATTATTAATGGATGGGGCAGTACGAGCAACTAGACAGAGCTTTGGACTGGTTTCAGTTGCCAGCTCTGCCAGCACTGGCCCACTGCGGAGACTCTGCGCGTCATGGCATTTCTCTGGACCTCAGTTTTTGCAGTTCCTGCAGTGTCAGAAATTACATTGTTCTTGTTTGAAAAACACTATTTAAAAACAAAGCATTGCTAATCATAATTGCAACTGTCAGAGCAATATAAATGACTATTTATTATGTTTTGACAGCTCACTGTGACCCAGATGTTTTAAGCTTTTAATAGTCTTTCGGTGAAGACTATGCTCTGCTTATCATATGTTCCCATTACAAATCGTACCTGTATTGTAAGTCTTCGCACTAAGGCCAGTATATAAATGAGCACAAAAAATGATTTTTTTTTTTTTTTCCTCTGCGGCTAAAGATGGGACAATGTAATTTTGCTCTTTATACACCTGTCCTGCAGATAAATATTTAACTTAGTCCCCAGGTTTGTTCATGCAAGAAGAGGATTGGATTATATCGGCTCCTTCTCTCTCCTGTCCCAATTGCTTCCCTCTCACTGACTGTGTTCTCTTGCCCTAACGTTTTCTAAATTCATTGTGTGTCCATCTGTGTAGCATTTCCAAGATGCAAGGAAAATTTAAAGCCTCAAACAGAAAGCTGACTTTTCATTAATAAACTATTTGAGACCCACTCTTCTCCAGTAAAATCCTGAAGTCCTACTAATGACAATTACTTTATGTAGGTTAAAGAAGGAAGGAAAAAGGCAAAAAGCCCCTTCTTGAACTGCATGTAGCCAACTTTATAGTTTCAGTAAATCAAGAAAATTGTTTCTTGATGTTGACATTTAGTGTGCTTAGTAATTCTTTACTAGAAATTACAAGGAACAATTTCCTGTAGGCTAATGTTAAGTTCTCTAATTTATTGTTGTTAGTGAGTATTTTATTTTCATTTTTCATGTACAACATATTGGAATAAGGATTAAAGTACAGCAGCGTTCTGTCCTGGCTCTCGTGAAGTTCCCCTTTCATTCTGGCTGAATTTGCCCAAACTTTTCACAATTGGCATTTTGGGGGGAATCAAGTGACAGATGGGGTGGCTGCCGTGTTTAAAAGACAAACCAAACCACCTCACGCAGGAGAAAGGCGGGGGTTTGCCTTTTTGTAGGTAATGAATTGCTTTTTCTGTTGTGGGGTAATTAATCTGTGCACGTGTTGGTATGGGAGGAGAAACAAACGGAGGGATCAGGGCGGCACCTGGCTGTGAAGAGGAACCGGAGCAGCCACGGCTGCCGGGGCAAGCGGTGCGGGCAGACAGAGCAGCCGCGGGTTCGATAAGGACCTGGAGAACAAAACGTGCCAGGATGATTGTTGTCGGAGGCGTTGGCCTTTACTGATCCATTAACCTGTGCTGTCTTCCCAAATGCAAACTTCCTCCCCGATATATATTAAAGGCCTAATATAGACATGATAACCATGATGTATTTAACATGCTTATCCTCCTGGTCCAATACTGATTATGAAAGCAATATTTGTCTGGAGGTTTTCCCTTGTATCTCTCTCTATTTAAAAAAAGAAAGTTCTTTCCTGGTGGTAGGTTAGGCTTTTTCAAACTTTAATTCTCTCTATGGCTTAACATACTAAACAACCTATTCCCCCCACCCCGCCCCGAGGTCCCAAGGGTAGGAGCCTGGCTATTTGAATCAAACCGGTGGAAATTAGGCAAGCAGGAGAACCTTCAATGAACTGGGTTAAACTTTGTGTCTTTTAAAATAGTATTTAGTGTTTCTTCTGTTTCGATATAAATGTGGGGACTCCCTTCCTAATCTTTGTTTACAGTTTTGAAGTTGTGTATCGGTGCCAGGGACCGTTCGTGCTCCAGAGGGACCGCGCAGCAGAAGAGCTGCTCAGGCAGAGGTTGGAGCTCGGGATTTGTTTCCTGGAGGCTCCCTCCTGCTGCCGTTCAGTGAAAGCCAAGATTCCACTCTGAGGTTTTCACTCATGAGCTTTGTTTTACAAAGTGAGCAGACGTATAGCTGCCTTTTTTTTTTTTCCCTCTCCTCTATTGATCTTGCTTGCTATGTTTGTAAAATACGTGAGTAGGCATAAGCTCTGGTCATTAACTGCAAAATGTAGGCAACGCATCAGAAGAGCTCATTATTTGGTGCTTTATTTTATATTCTACCACACTAAAAAAATCGCATCATTGCTCCATTTTACATACATATGGCTCTTACTGAGACAAAAGTTTGGGCCTACGCTAAGTAAGGTTCATATTATGGAGCTCAGTATTGATGAAAGAAGTGGTGAGAAAGTCATATCTACCAAACTCTTTCTCCAAGAAAAATCCTAAGTGCATTCTCTGGTATTTTAATTCTGTATATAAACCAAGGCTTACCCACTTCATGCTCAATCCAGCTCAGATGTTGCTCACTGCTAATAAACTCTTTTCTTTTGGTAAATAGATTGCTGCTGATGATATTATTTAATTTTGCCCCCATAAAGTTGGGTTTTTTTAGTTATGTAACAAGACATCAAAGAGGCATGATACAGAGTTTTCCTCCCTCAGAGAATAAATACCAAATTTCTCTTTGAAGCTGGAATCAAAGCGAGAGAGTCTGCAACTGATTTGAGAAATAGGGAAGAATGACAGTAAAATCAGAGTTTTGACAGATACGTATTTTTTTAAATACTTGTGTTTCCCTTTCTCATGATTTTCATCTGATGTAAGCCAGTTTTATTCACTCCAGTGAGCCGGGGTCTTCAGCTAATGGATTTCTTTGTTTACATTGCAAAGGAAATGCAAGTAGATTCAGCAAGGTAGGATCCATTCTAACGCATCATCTTTAACACGCAAAGGAAAAAAAATAACGTAAATAACAGAACCTAAGACTTCCAAAAATACGTTGAGAAGTGTTTGATCAACCTGGAAGCTTTCCCTTGGACACTAAAGAAAAGGACACATCAGGAAAATCTTTCTTACTTCGCTTTTTGGCGACTGGCAGTTTTGTGCTGGCTTGGTGAAAACTCTCAAGTAATGCTTTCCTGCGGGAATATCTCTGGAAAGCAGCTTTCCCACTGTCCGTACTCTCTTGTGCAAGTATTGGGTGAAGCGCGGTCCTTAGAAAACATCCATACGTAAATAAGAAAACACTGCTTTTATTTTGGAGTTAAAATAAGATCATTGCATTGATAAATACAGTGAAATGTGTATTTTTATGTGGTGATTGCATTTGTTTAGTATATTTTGGTTTTAACTCACTGTTGAAAGCAGCAGTTTTGCTGGTGGATAACAATGCACTCACCAGTTCCGGACAAACAAAAAGAATTGGAAAAAGCTACGCTTTTGCAGAATTGAACATTAATGAGTGTTTAAAAACGCCAAGATATTGTGACACTTCTGCATATTCTTCTAAATATTGAACAATAAAAATAGATTAATATTGCCTTGGTGCTTTGTGACATCCCAAATCTTTGCCCTAACAATATATTTAATCCCAAACTCTCCAGATGTAAAAGAGAAATATAAGCTCTGGCCTTTTTTTTTTTCCCCGTTAGCTGTTAGCCCTGAGATTGCACTGGCTTCCTGTTGCTTCATTGTCTTAGTTTTTTTAGGTTTTTATATTACGTATTACCTTTTCAGGTTTTTATATTACTTAGTGCTGTGGTGGTTTTTATGCTGCAATTTTTACCTCAAATTCTCTAGTCCTCCCCTCCTTTTAGCCTAACTGTGGCTACCAGTTGTTTGAATCAAAATAAAATACAGCTGCAGGCCTGCTTATAGCATTATAAGGACTTTTTGGCTTGTTATGGCTATATTTTGCCTTTCCTTGTTGCCCTGTTGATTAAGAGTCAACATCACCACTTCAAACAGAGATTTGAAAAAAAACCCCTTGGGCTTCCCTTTCAGAAACAGGTTACACGCTGGGAGCAGCGCTGTGGAGAATGCAGATTTCCTACACCTCCCACTTTCCGTCTTCCTCCTTGTGTCTGAGAGCAGACCTGAAGAAGGCTCAGCCTCGAGCTTCAGAGGAGTTGAAGGGAAGTCGTGAGTACTGTGATTGACGACCTGTGGACGCCACGTGTGTCCGAGACAGCCCTGGGGCAACTAGTAGAAATATGTACAAATTTGGGTTTATTTATAGCAGCAGAGCGCTGTATCGCTCAGGCAGGCCAAGTTAATCAGGAGTACCCCACAACACGCTCATCTATTACCTCCCTAAGTGTCGTGTCTACCTCCCCTTGCCTACGGAGTGTACCGCTGCCTCTGCCCTGGATTTGTAGTGCTCTGCTGGGGATAATGAAGCCTGGCAAATGCAGCTCTAAATCTCACAGCTCTTCTCTCCCAGGCTTTGCATAGCTTCCACATCCATTTTTGGACTTCTGACCCCCCGAAAGCAAACAGTATTCAGGTTTCTTATTTTTAGATGATTAAATCGTTTGGGATATCAGATGGAAGGGTTCATTTATGTAATTTTGGTTTAATTAAAAGCAAAAAGCATCACTTCAGCAAATCATGATTTTATAGCACTGCCACAATTATGTTCAGACTAGGGTATACTTTTATACTCTGAATATAGGAAGATGTTTAATGACAAAATCGTACCCTGTTGATGTATAAAGAGGGCCTAATTTTTATTTTGTAAGTAGAACATCTAATTTATTCCGTGCTGGAGTTCCACTATTTGACCCCCAAAAAATAATGTGGGAAGGCTTTTTAAGTCCCTTATATCATGCTGGTGATAGGCCCATTAGAGCTATATACACCTTCATTTTGGTCACGCTATTAGGAGTATGCTGGTCGGCAGAGAGGCAAATAGTCCTTGCACAGCTTGTACCTTGGTAGAAAGTGGAAGGAAGCATATACTGGGGGACTATTCTAAGGGTCAGGCTTATGACCCTTGATTCTGCTTTTCAGGTGTATTTATTCTTTTTGAAGCTGCAGAGGAGGCTTTTTCCTTGGGAGTGGATGTCTTGGTAAGAATGTAACAAATATTGAGCACTGAAATAATAGCAAGGGTTACATATGTTTTCTGGCTGTTTAGGATGGATAGTTTCTATTTTAACGAAAATAGTAGCAATTTTTAAAGTGTTTTTTTCATCTTATTTATATGATATTTTATTTCTTTGCCCAGTGCCTATAGTTTTCCACTAGATTTATAGAGGGCTACACAGTTAGTTGTTTGTTTTATTCTACAGTCTTCTACATAGGAGACATTTCCATTTTCACTGGAAAGCAAAAAAAGTCCATTTCCACATAGCGAGAAGGTTTGGTGCAGACAGCAATACACAGCAGAAAAAGAGAAACTAGAGCTCACCATCAGATGTAATGAAAAGTCCGAGCCACGTTGTCAAAATCATCTGATTTTTAGCTTTGTTTGGCTTCATGGTGCTCTCAGTGTGCACACTAGCTTAAAATTGCCAGAGGGGGTTTTGCTACCAGCTCTCTGAGAGGGGGAGCAGGTGAAGTGGTGCCAGGAGAGCTCTCCTGGGGACTAGGGAGCAGGGAGAGGAGCAAAACAGGCTGCAAACCTTAACGTGCATACCAAAGGTAGCGTGTGATGGGAGAGCGGGTTGACTTTGTTGGAGCCTGGGCCAGATTTGGAGACAACACTTGTGCGACAGTAAGGTGGCTTACATCAGAAATCACGAAACTTATGCAAGAGCAGGCAGTGCTCCAAGGAACTTCTAAAACTATGTTTCAAGGGGTGAAATCAAGTACATGAAGAAAAGAGCAAGGAAGAAATACAGGCATGTGGATGAGAAGGACAAATATAAAAGGGCTGTATTCATTGTAATGGAAATGAGTTATTACAGGTTTGATTTCTGATTTATGAATATTAATTTTGAAGGAAGACAAAAAGGTAAATGAGGCGCAGTCAGATGTCTCTACAAATGGGAAAAGTTTAGCAAAGAAAACAAGAAACAACGTAGGAAGAAAATACATTTTGAAGTAGTTAATTAAAATCTAGCTAGAAGGCAGTAAAAGGGTAATGGATCATGATGGTCAGCAGAGGAGTCCCAACCTATTAATACTCATTCAGAGAGCTCAGTCCTGCTGATAACCAAACAATGGGTTCGGCCCTTGGCACCAAAGACGTGTCAGGTCCTCCCTGCGTTTCATAGTAATCTGTGAAATGGAGAAAGCAGAGGGTGGGTAAAGAAGATAAAGCAGGATTTTACAAGAAAAACATTTTTGTGTTCTGAAAGGAAAGCACAGTATGTTGAAAGGTGATTGAAGCAAATCAATGTTCAAGTTATAGAAGAAAACATTGCCGGAGAAGAAGGGAGATGGAGGGATAGCGGGGGATGCAACCTGGCAGTGCTACCTGGTAGCACACAAGGGGTCTAACTGTAGTATTAGTATAGAATTGCCTTTTTGCTGTACATATACTTTAATAAGAAAGAACAAAGTTAGACATTAAGTGTATCAGCAATTGTTTGCAATGTAAAGACAAGAGTCCCTGGAAGAAGCGGCCACAACCAGTGGAGAAAACAGACCAGAATTTGGGAATTCCGGAAGTGTGGCATGCTGCTGTGGGATGGAGGAAGAGGTTCTCAAGGACACAAAGCAGTTGTTAAAAGACAAATGGAGGGTAAGGATAATAGTTTTCAGGGCAGAGGATGGTTGCCTGTAGATTCCCACAGGATCGTATGCTCCTCTGAAGTTTGTTGTCTTTTAGGATAGTGATTGCAGAAGAAATTTTTGGTCCTGGGCACTTGTGTGAGGAAACAGTGAATGCCATGTTATCCAGTGCAGATAAAACAGTGAACTGCTGCTGCCCTGAAATAACATGAAGATTAAGATGGGTATTTTTGTTTTAGCTAAAAATTATGGCTAAGTGTCCTTTGACAGCCAAGAAAGTAAAATTAAATATTGGACTTACTGGAAAAAGAACAGAAAGCATAATGGCAGCCAGCTGTGTATGTGGTGCAGTTTTGGTCACTCCAAGGGAGTTGTTGAAGACCTGTTGAAGGTAGAGAGCAATGGCAACAAAGATGATCAAAAGTGTGGAAGGGCTTACAAGGAATGACAGCAGAGGCTGGCACCCTTGAGTCTGGAGAAGTGAAGACTGAATGCTGTATGACAGAATCATAAATCCTGAATACAAGTTGTTAAGGAGCACGCAGTGAACCTAGAAGATAAGATGCCAGGGTCAAAATAAACAAGAGAAAGTCGTTCCTCCCATGTGTATAGTTGCGTTGCAGAGCTTCTTGCCGTGAAAGGTGCCGTCCAGGTTGGACTTCAGAAAGTGCCGGGATGGTGTCATGAAGGGAAAATCCATCACGGGCCAGTAACCGTGAGAATATAACCTCAGCTTCTGGAAGTCTTAATAGGAAGTTGCTGGAGATTATTCCTAGGAGGAACACCTATGTGCTTTCCTGATCTTACTCTCTTCCCTGGGTTCATGCTATGGGTGCCCAGCAGACAGAGCATGGCGAGGCAGAGCTCTCCTCTGAGCTGCTGTGGCTGTTCCTCCATTTATGTTTTAACAGAGTAATTAGCAACTGATGCAAATAAATGTAGTATATACAAGTTCTGAATCTTTATCAAGCATCTTAAGCGCTAGCTTAAATTTATCTTTTGTCTTGTAGGGCAATGAACATGTTGTTATCAGTAGAGTTTATAAGACGATTGTAATTTGAAAAATGAGAGGATTTCTTCAGTAGAAGATTGGGATTAAAGCAAGGAACGATTCAATACAGTAACTCAAAGCTTGACGCCTGTATAGTGTGATCAGTGGGAAAGCTGATACAGTGATTAGAAATTCATTTGGGAAAGTATCCAGGACTGAACATTGTGAAGTAGTGCAAGATAAAAAGTATAGCAATGAAATGATGAAGGACTTCTTTTGATTAAACTGGGACATCTTTAGCAGTGGTAGAATACCGTCTCACCAGGGATGCCTCTGGCTGCTTCTCTGTTTGAATGACTTGATATCATCCCTAGTTTCAAAGTAATGTAAATTTTATGTTGATACTTAATTGAGAGAGGTACAAATAGAAAGTAACAGTGAGAGCACGTTTAAAATTATTTGGATAATCTGAGCTTTTGGGCCAAGTTTCCACTGGTCTGTGTAGGCAGATTTAATCATCATAAATCCAGTAATACAAAAGAGAATGTCGCAGATCAAAAAAAAAAAAAAAAAAAAAAAGTCCACTTGGGATAATAACTAAAAGCACAGCTAAAGCTATCTGTGCAGCCTTCTTTCCTCTAGCGGTGATAAAACAACCAATACCTTCGAGCTGCATACCATGAGATAAGGCAATAAATGACGGAACGTTATCCTGGCAGTGTAAAACACGCTCTGTAAGACCACACTTGGTCTCCTATAGATTGGGCCTGTGCGTTTCAGAATGGCATTACCATATTACAACGGTACAGCAACGCACAAACACCTTGATTCAAGTTTTGGGGAATACTGACTATGAGAAGACTCATCCACAGCTGCCCGAAACCCTTTTAAAGCACCTTGCAGTGGGGTCAAACAAGAAAGAAGCTGCTGAAAAGCGAGAAGTGGATGGGTGAGGGTTAGTTGCCTCGCTACTCGGTGAAAGTCGTGTGGAGATGACAAGGACTGGGATAAGATGAGGAGAAGAATCTCTGCTGATGTATTTTGGGCATGAAAACCGATTAGCAGCGGGGGTGAGGAGATGAGCTGGAGTCAGAGAGTGAAAGAAATACATATCATCAGCTTGGGAGGCAAAACTATATTATTGAAAAATCTTCACGCATGGAACTAAAGACTGTAGTAGAAGATGGGGATTAGTGTGGTGTGTGGTAGGTGATTTGTATTGCTTGACTGTTTAAGGACACGTCTACCGACTTTATGAAATTTTCTGTGCTTGTCATTTCTAATGTGCCTGTATCACACTCCTGATCTTTGGCCCTTTCAGCGCTTTCTGCGATTAAGAAATACGTATGGTTGCTCTAGGGGAGGTTGCTGAGTTATATGATGAGCAGTTTAGCCAGGAAGATTCACTTTTTGTCAGCTAACGTGTAGTCTGAGAGTTACCTCATTGGCATACTTGGCTAGGTACCAAATACAACTAGTCTGGTACTGGACTAATGGCAGAGCACATGATAAATCTATGCATCGAAATACTCCACCACTTAAGCAGCTCTGCATTTAATTAAGCCTAGCCACTTACAAATGGGATAAGGGTTATAAAAACGCAAAAAAGAAAAGGGTTAGTGAAAAGGGTTAGTCTGCTTTCATAAGCTCTCATAGGAAAGTACAGAACACCAAAATATTATTTTCCAAAAATATTTAATAGCACGAGTGTTCCTTGTTTTCTTTGAATAATCTGAACTTTTATGTTTACAGCATAACTATCCATTTTTTAAAATTACCTTAATATATAAGCAAAAAGGAAAAAGCTTTCTGAATAGTAGTAAAATATATCCTTTTTATATAAAACAAAGATGGAACTAAATGTTAGATTTGCTTACAGAAGAAGTTAAGTTGTGCAATCTAGATTTAAATTTTAGATACCACTGCTATGAATGTTTAAATATACGCTGCTTGCACAGTACTGCTCTTTCACTCGTCTGGTCAGGGCTTTCCACATCCTCCATCACGCTGGCAACTTGCTGTGGAGGAGCTGCCTGGCAAAATTTAAGTTGCAGCTGACTGAAATAATAGCTATATTCTTGGTAGAACTGTTAAACAGGATTTATAGAGAATAAGGCATTACTTGATGGAATGAAAAAGAAAAGGGAAAAAAAAAAGATTTGGGGTGGAGAATGGCTCTATTCATGGGCTGTGTCAGTAACCTGCAGAACATCTATTCTGCACAAGTAAGAGCAGAATAATTTTCTGGAGAAATGTCTGTATCAATAGCTACAAAACTGTTTCTTGTCACTTGGCGCTGGACTTTTCGTAAGTTTGGCGATATTGTAAAGGCAGAATTCTTTGCCCTTGCACATTTCAAATATTTTAATTAATTTCTAAAGAATCGTTTAATGATACTGAGATTTGGCTCTTGTGCATGATGCTGATCATTTTGAATAAAGTACAAGATGGTTCTATTTTTCAATATTGTCTTTGACTAATACTTCATTTAAATTCTCAGTCAATGAAGATTGATATTATTTCAGCTAAGTTATTTCCCTTAATTGCCTTTGTATTGTAATTTGACTTTAATTTTATAACTTCAATTTTAAAAAAATTATAAAACCTCTGTATCTAAATAGTTATCTAATGTTAATTTTACTTTAGGAAAAGAAAATAATTGAATGTGAAGTTTCTAAATTACTGCTTTCAGTCATTGAGATCTTTATAATGGTGAGAACTTGTTATCCTTGTATAGCATTTCGGATAATTATGAAAAATGAGATGTGATTGTTGTTACCTTGTTCCTAACCGGGCTTCTGCCAGCACTGCAGCTGGCAATCATCACACTGATGGGAATAGCTGGGAGGCCCAGAATCAAACGGACGTGGAGAGCAAACTCGTGTTGAGTTGGGCTAAATTGACAGCTTGAGAGGACATGGCAAATCGGCATTGGAAATTTCAAACCTTAGCAAGTTGCCCTCTTTAGCACATGCTTCCATTAAGTCTTGGTTTTTATACTGTAAGACCTAGAGCCGTGAAATACCTTTTGCTACATTCACACAGTGATGAGCATAAGGGGGCCTACCCTTCTCACTTAGTTATATAGTTCATTGGCTCCTCTGCCCTGCAAGGTGTCACTGGTTACCTATGGATCCAAATGATCAGTTGGGGAATGGAAAGGAATGATTGTGTTTGGATGAAGCAGCAGAACTTACCTTTACTGCATGAATTTATATTCATCAACAACTGCAGTGTGTTCTAGTCAACACAGACGTGTTGAACCGCGTAATACGGTATTTGATGCAACTTTTGAAATGACGCGCAGTTGTTCCTCTTATCCATTTGCTATGCACGTAAGCAGGAGAACTGCTGTGGACAAATAGGAAGGAAAACACATTGTGAGCCTGGACTAAATTAGAAATGGGAGATCCTAAGAATGAAAGGATCTTTTCTATAAAACCTGCCCGTTGCTTGAGATTTTAGTCTTTGTTACTTAAATTTGGTTAGGTACAGTACAGCTACTGACAGCAGGTTGAAAAGGAATTTTTAATCCATATTTATTTCTTCTTTGTGTTCATATATTGTCCATCAAAAAGCATTAATTCATTACGAAGAAGAAACATCCTGCAAACACACAAAGGTTTCTTACGCTCTTTAATTTATTGACTAAGCTATTGGCCTTAAATGCATTATATTTACTATCTCCCTAATACTCTCGAATGCAAACGCTAGACTGAAGACTCTGGACCTTCAAAGGTTTTTCAATAGTGCTAGTACAGTCCACTAACAACATTGTCTATAATCTGAATGCAGGTTTTCGTCCCTGTATTGCACATCTACTAACCACATATCTTCTAAGAACTAAGCCATCTATTTTCATATAAGTGTAATGGCATCAGTGATGAATATTGTTTCTATTGGATATTCAGAAGAAATAAAAGCTAAGCTCCCTACTTCTGAAGAGAAACAAGAACCCCACCAAATATGGGTAAAAACAGATACAGAAAAATGCAAGTGTGCCTCCATAGCTGAAACCAGAAAAGTTGCTTACAGAAACAACTAAAGACGAATATATACATGTACGTATATATGCTACTGTTATGCCTAATTTAATAAAAGGGAACAACTTTACCTGGAGAGTCGTTAGAAGCAACCCTCAATTTAAATTCTTGCAGATGGCATGGATACAATTTGAAGGCATCATATGGGATGCATTCTGAACATGCTAACTATCAAAAGAGATACGAGAAAATCCAAAAGGAATCCTCCCTGGCTAGAAGCAGGGAATGGAGAGTTGCTAGAAATACAAGAGGTCTTCAGAAGGTGAGGCTGTGTCCAAGCGAAGAAAATAGAAAAGATCGATACCTGGCAGATTAAACAGTAAGGCATGCCAAAAAAGAATTGGAAGAACAATTTGAAGAAGGCATGAGAACTAATAAATTCTTTTGCAAGCACGCCAGGTGGAAAAGGCTGGCCACAGAGCTTGTAAGATGAGTAATAGAGGCATAAAAGGAATAGTCAGAGGAAATAAGGCCAGAATAGGAAACCGGAATGAATATTTTGCATCTGTATCACTACGGAGAAGTTTGAGCGGGTTGCCAAGCTTGTTTTTTGAAGGCGAGTCCTTCCTTGCAACCATATTGCAGTTCCTTGGAGCTGTCATCAAGTCTGTGGACAAAGAAATGTGGCTGAATTTCAAAAAGCATTGGGTGTGGTTCCTAACCAAAGGCTCCAAGAGAAACTGAGCTGCTATGAAATAAAAAGGAAGGTCTTCACATCGATAAATGATGGATAAATGATAGGAATTTGGCAGCTGTTGTCTTTTTCAAATACCTTCTGGAAAATCCGCCTAATCTCCTTGTCTAAGTAGATGTTGAAAGATCTGCTTGGAAGAACGGCTAAGCACCGTAAACAGCTGATTTTCACCTTCAAACTGCCTTTTAGCTGAATCGCTCTTATTTTGCTTTCTAGATGATGCTGTTTCTGAATTCTCTCTCCTTATTTGGGTTTGCATACTTAGCAATAGGTTGCCTGCAAGCTGTTAGTAAATCTGTAAGTATTGGGTATTTTTACTGCATGTGAATATGATAATAATCTAGCACCAGGCAACCTGCTTGCTAATTGCTCTTATTATGACTCTGCCACTGTTGACTCTTAAACACTTCCTGCAAAATGTGAAAAAAATTGTGTGTGAACTGCTGCATGGCTGGAAAAAATGCCAAACTTTTTAGTTACTTACATGGTGGCATTTGCTTTAGGATACATTACTGGGAAGCGTTTTGAAAACCAGAATGATAGGCACTATGCCTTAATGTACGACACAGCTTATATTTTTAAAACATTATGAAAATTTGGGGGATTTTTTTTTTAATTAAGTTACACTTTGTACTAACTTTTGCATAGTTTTTGTATGCACATATGTGCAAAGACAGTTAGATCTCTTTACCCCATCTTTAAACTCTGTGTGGCTTGAAAACATTTGCCAGCTCTAGGACAAAATAGTGTAGGCGTGAAAGCTAGCATCAAGAGCCAGCCTTTTCCATGCATCCCATAAATCACAATAAACACATTTTATCATAATAAATGTATTACTTAGCATTCAACTCCAGATCTTCTGTTTCGGTAGGTATGGTAATATTTTGACCTGGAGGTCTGACAGCATTAGACTGACTTGATTGTTAGCCTTACCTATTAACACATGATGTAGTGCCCCGTGCCTCACACTCCGTGTACCTCAAAGCACGGTGCCAATTATTTTCACTGGCAAGCTGTCACCTGGCAGGGTGACTCTACTTGTGCAATTTTCCCTGAAGTATATGAAACTAAATGATGCACAAACAAAGCAGGACGTATTTTATTTAGAATGATTGTTGTCGGTGTTCCCATAGGAAAATGGTTCTCGGGGGAAGCATACTGTAGGTACTACATATTTAAACAGGCGAAAGAAAGCCTGACTTGGGATGGAATAAGCAAGTGCTCAAGTCAGTTTGTTGTACGTTACCCTGGGTTTCTTGTATTGCCTAATTTCACAACGTTTGCTTTCTGTATTTGCTTTCTCCCCTTTCCTGGCTTACAGCTGTTCCTTGTCACCTCTTCAGTTCTGCAAGTAGCAAAAAACGCGTATTACAAACAATTTGGCTTTAACCCACTGGCAGCAGGCATTGTCTCCCAGAAATAACTAGTACCAGTCATGGAAACTTTCTATTTTTAACTCAGTTCATTACAAAAGCTTAGTCGTCTTTTATGACTGGTATGTAGTATGTGGTCCTGTGCCATGTGAACCAATTATATTTGCTTTTATAAATACCTGTAAATGCATTTAGGAAATGCTCTAACATTTGCCATTTTTAGGTAGCTGGTGTTTGGATAAAAGGATCTGGAAGCAACTTGGTTTACAAAGAGTGCAGTCATCTTCACGCTTGCACGTTAGCGTTAGCTTCTCATTTTAACGTTGTAGGCTACAAGAGCATACCAGGCTAATGCACAGACACCTCCTAGTACTCATGTCTGTTCTGAATTTCGCAGGTGATTGCCAAAGATAATTTTCTTCCACCCACTTAATTGCAGTGAGTTTCATTTTCACCATTGAAAAACAAGGATGATAAATGTTTCTGTCTCAGTGGAATGGTATTAACTTTTGTCTTGTGTTTTGAGACCAGGGATGTGGATGTCATTTGTAAGATAAAACATAGATAACGTCAAGGTTTCATTAATAGAAATCTAATCATTACCTTAAGTAATGTATACTAGAGGTTAACAAATGATGGCAGCTGTTTGTTAGCATACAGATTTGCAAGACCCCATTAGGGGTCTGTACAGTCATAAATGGAAACAAGGAGGATCCTGCTGGATCTGAGGAGAAAAAAACCCCACTCAGTTCACCACGAGGGCAGTTCGGCACTGGATGTCCATCCCTGGAAGCTTGTGGGATTGCTCGGAGGGGGGCCTGGGCTCCTGGTGTGGACGGGGACCCTGCCCTGAGCAGGGACTTTGGACTGGAGACTTCTGAGGTCCCTGAAAGGCGCCTGTGGCAGAAAGGAGTGGGAGGGAGAAGGTATTAGGCAGACTGTGCGTCTAATTTATGATATTTTGGTTTGCTGACCACAAGAATTATTCTTTCTCTGATCGGTAAGTTTCTTTGCATTAGCTACTATTGCAGCAAGCCTCATCGTGGTAGTTACATGCTTGCTTTTCTTACCTTTGTTCAGGAAAAAAAGCATAACACGTAAGATGCGGTAAACTGACCTTTAGTGTTTACTCTCTGACATACTGGAAAAAAAAGAAAAAAAAAAAAAAGGGAAAAGCTTTTTTTCATTGTTTTTTTTTTTTCCTCAAGGACTGGAAATGCAACTGGTACTGTCTCAGCAGGCTTGATAAGGAGGTCAAAGCAGGAATTAATAAAATGCTTTTTCGGTATTTTTCTTTTCATCCCAGCATACAGTATTTCAATCTCCTACCTTTTTTGGATTGTGGAAAAAGGAGAAAACTATTGGCAGTGAATGTTGATATTAAAGAAAGCATAGAAGTAGAAATTCTTTTCAGTGCCTAGAAGCATAAAACTGAGAAACTAAAGTGCAGGGGAGTTCACATAGAACAGTCCATGGTAAGAACTCTCCAACACCTGCAGTAAGCCCGTAGTGCTAATGAAGACATCCTAGTAGGTGTTCAGATTTTCTTTGCTGTTGTTGAAGAACCACAGAGCTTGAAGTTGAAGAACTTCCTCCAGAAGTGAGGAAATCTTAGTATTCATAAAGCAGCTTTCTGGTAGGGGAATTTGGACAGTTTTCTGCCCGGAAGTTTGTCTATGCCCTGCAGGGATTTTTCTTTTTTTCCTTTGTTTGTTTAGCTTTGTTTCAAAGGTGCCACCTGCGTCAGGTCAGCACCAGTATACTGCAGCATATTTTATTAGAAGCCCGCTTTGGAATGAGTTTGTTTAGATACAGAACTCGCGTCACATTGTGAAAGGGAGTTTGGTGTTCGGAGCTGGACGCTGGCGCTCTGTGATTTTCTGTGGTGGCTCGGTGCTTTCTGGATGAATCTCAAGGCTGCATTTCCTTAAAATGAGACAAGTGGATCAGAGAAACATAACATGGAGGACTGCTTTTTCTGGCAATTCATTGAGATAATCGAGTAAAAGTTTATTTGCCTTGGATGGGGAGACCTACAGAAATGGTATTTTGCAGTATTTCTTAAATCACAGACGTGTTTCTTCCGCAAACTCAACCTGATTTATTAATTTTCTTGCCACGTTATGAAGTTTATTGTTTTTCCCAGATATCGGAGGGAAAAGTTCTTTGCAAATCAGAGTGGTTAGATGGAGACTTCCTTTAAAAGAGTACTTTGTCTGTTTCGAGAGAAACGCGAGAACCAAACACATTTTTGTAGTTTGTCTTGTATTGTTCCAAGTTTTTGCATTTTGAATTATTTGTAAAGCAACTTCAGCTACAAAAATACCCTCGATACCAATGAACACAAACAAATGCTATTAAATATCCAAGGCAATTAAGTCAATTTACCTACCATGCATGTTGTGGTACTTCTGACAATCATACGTAAAGTAGTTTACTAATGAAAAAACTGAGTTAATATTACTGAAAGTGCTACAGCAAAAAGGGTTGTAATTGTTTTAGTAAAGAGTGAGAAACAAGTTTCTTGTATTATAAATACATTTGTAGTTTATTATAGATAACAATAAACCCTTGGCATTTAAACTGTGTTACTGAGAAACGCACATGGATGCATATGCAGCGCTACATCAGGAAGGGAGTGTAAGAGAACAAATGTGACACAAAAATCGTAGGACATATGTCTTTGTATTGCTGCCCATATGAATTTGGATATGGAAATGAGAAAAGTTTAGATGACTTGAATACAGTAAAGTTTTTATATTTGTTCTTACATAAATCCTCCTTTTTGTGGGGTATGGGGGGATTAATTTAGAAATTATTTTGGGGGAAAACAGTAGCAATCCTTCCCCCTCAGCAGCTTTCAGTAATGTAAAAGACATTGAAAACTCTGAGACAGTAAGATACAGCCAGCCCTATTCCAGATT
The DNA here is from genome assembly GCF_000690835.1 of Fulmarus glacialis. Lineage (NCBI taxonomy): Eukaryota > Metazoa > Chordata > Aves > Procellariiformes > Procellariidae > Fulmarus > Fulmarus glacialis. The sequence continues at coordinate 16,462 of NW_009226119.1, read as the reverse complement.
CTGGTTTTAATTAGTGTTTTACCAAGAGACAGCCAGGTGAAAGTTGTTGGTGTTTATAATTCATAGTGTAAACTATAAGCAGTAGGTATTAATATATTTAGAAAACTTGTTTTTCTGCCAAGAATGAATTATTTTTATGTAAAAATAATGCCCCTCTTCTGAGACTGAAGGACTGTTTGTGGAAAAGTTCCTTATTTTCTCATTTGCCTTTATTTAATTAGGCAAATATAAAAGCAGGGGTTTAGTAACTTACTGCGAATGAAGTCGGGAAAAGTAAAGTTACGTTAACATTGCACAAAAATGTTGCAGGGTTTTTTTCTCTCTCTAGATCTCTTTAGATCTTAAAATACATGCATTCTGCATATTTCAAAATTCTTTGTGAATTTAGCCGTGAATCACTCTTTCTCTAAATTATTCAGGCTGCATAATGAACATGAGAGTAAAATCAAGCTGAAATCACAATCTGTGCTGTACTTGAAGTGCATGTAAGTAGTTTATCTAACCAACGCAGTCTGAACTTTAAGCGCATAATCCATTTACGTATATATCAATTACCCTGTAATAGTTAATTACGAAGTTATCCAGTTAGGGAAGCAATCACATCTGTTACCGTTTTTCACAGTCATTTAATATTTTAGGCCATCGTTTAGCAAATATTTGACCTAAAAGCTTATTTTCACTAATTGCAAAAAAAAATCAGATTCCTTGCATGTTTACAAAAATACAAACATAAGGAAATCAATGTTCATTTTCAGGAATGGATGCAGATTTTCTTAATTTCTGAGCATTCGCAGCATTCATTCTGCTGGCGTTTTTCTGTTGCAGGACGAGTAAAGGTCCTTGGTCTGCTCCCTGCCATTGGCTTCTTTACTTGTTTTTGATAAACTGCATGAAATCTCTTCTGTGCTCCAAAAACGGTGTGTCTGCAGACAGAATTTACATCTTGTCTGCCCTGAAACTGTGAAACTCGTAACTCTGGAAGGAAATGCAACATTTTCGCCGGTAGAAAGATAAGAGCATTAATTGCATCATGTGAAGATTACGGACAACAAAAAGGTGCTCATGTTGCATACAGATTTTTAAGCTGGTGCAAAGAACCTGCAATAGCAAAAAACAGGTAACTGTCCCAAAGCCTCAGATAAAGTTACAGGAGTTAAAATTTTGTTTTCTAAGTGTAAAGGTTAAATAATAAATTTTTTTTTTTTCTTTTTTATGTTCATCTAAGGTTCTTCCCCAATGCAGACACTGAAGTGAAGGAATCACTGTACACCACATCGTTCTGCACACATTGTTAGGCATTTGGGAATTTTTTCACATAACACTGATTGTCTTGAAAAGTGTCTCATTGGGCCTGTAAGAAAGCCTGGGGAATTAAAGGCTCTGGGTTTTGTTTTCTGCAGAGGGGTACTAAGAGCTAATAATAGCTGTTAGAGTATCCTCTTCCTTCGCTTTCATTAAAAGAAGATTGAGGCCAGGCTTAGATCAGTTAACAGGAGACATTAGCAAATGAGTTGGTGCAGAAGGTCCATGTAAACGGTGGCTGTGATGTCCTGCAGCAATTTCAGGATTGTTTTGTGCAAAGGAAAGGGATTCTAACATGCAGATGAAGTTTCTTTGTACAAGGAACTCTTCAGTAATCTGTACCATGTACATGGGTTTTTTTCAGCATGTTTTAGAATCAGTGCTGAAGCTTCTGAAGCCTTTTATATTGAACATAAAAGCAAAGGAAGAAATCTGTCCTGCTAGTGTCTGTAATCCCCAAGTCTGTGTGGGATATTAATGCTTGCTGGTTTGTATATGAAGAGAAATGAGGAAAATTAACTTTAAATTCTGCACTTCCCTTCCAGCCTGCTGAATCAATCCTGCTGATCCTTATTAACCGGACTCCAAAAACGCGGAGCACTAAATACCTCCAAATTTTTCTAAAACACAGTGCAGATTTAAGAAAAATAGGTGTTACCTTTGTGCTAAGTGACATAAACACATGGTGTGAATTACGAGCATCTCCTTCGGAGCTGTCCTTAATTGTAAGTGGCCCTAAGGTTGCATCAGGTGATGGTTGTGCAAGCTGTTGGGTCTGCCCTGGGCTGGTGCAGGGTATTGTAAGAGCTCTGAAATTCTGGACTGAGAGGCAGGACTGGTACAGAGGGTGCTGCCCTAAAAGTGAAGGTCAAAAGTAACGGGGCCACCTCTTGCAGAGTTGGGTTTTGGCCAGAGAGATGAAGAAAAAGGCAGAGCGTATTCAGGGTTTCTGCACGTAGAAGTGTCTGTGTGCTTTTTTTGGCTCTCTGCTCAAGGTACACAGAATTTATTACTTTTGTAAGTAAACAGATGGCATAAATAGCTACATAGTTTATGTCTCCTTTTTATCTTCTGTGAGTCTTTGCAAGGTCTTCAAAGCTGCAATTTTTCAAGAAAGCAGCAATAATTATAAATCAGAAAACCATCTGTTTCTATTAATATTTCAGGGTAAAATGTATCTTGGAGTCTGGACTCTGTATTAACATTTGTGACATTGATTTGTCAGGCATGTGTACAAATGAGATTTTCCCCACGATCTAGCCTTTTTTTAAGCCTTCCTGAAAACCTCCACCCAACCCATCCTATCCCTGCCCTAAGGTCCCAGGCTTATTTGATGCTGAAGGTGGTCCTAAAAGCTGAGGCACACTTGCTTATCTCATGGCCTCCTGGGAGGTAAAGCTAAAAGAGCTCTGAAATAGAGACAATCTATGGGAAATTTTCAGCAACAGGCATTAATTTTCTCTAGGCCTTATAACTTTTCTCAAAAGAGTGAGCATTTAGTGGCTGGAGGGAAATAAAATTAAAATGCTGTCTTAGCAAACCTTCAGCAGCCAGAGAGCCACTCGTGGTCCTTCCTCAGGTCCTTGAGCAGGGTTATCAGGGTGCCTTTCTCTTGGAGGGGCACTATCTTATCAAGACTCTCTCTGTCTTTCCTGTTCTTAAGCATATTTCTTTCTCATGTTATATTTAATCCCAGAATAGAGATTTCATTGTTACTTGGTGGATGTTGCTGTGATTGTATCCCAACAACCACCTGCCCCCAAGTTCCTAGCTGTGCCAGCTTATATGATTACATATAACTATACCCGAGGGCTCATCCCAAGGCAAGGCAGTGACTCATTCTTTCCTCTTATAAATAGCATCCAGAAAGCTGAATAGAGGAAGTAAACAATGAACATAAGTATTACAAAATGCTCTCATTCTTCACAAGTTAATTTTAGAGGAAAATCAAAATTATTTCATGGTTTAAAAAGACCGCCGTCCTCATTATTAGTAGCATTATTATTGCTACGACTATTTTTACACAGTGCCTTAGGTTTACAAGTATTATTTTTGGACCAAAGCAAAAGATGTAGATTGAAAGTTAATGGTCGTAAAAGGATTGTTTCAAGATCTCCACATGGGGATGCTGCATTTCTTTGCAAACACGAAGGATTTCTTAGGGGTTTGTTTTCTGGTCTTTTCTTTTGGAGGGGATGGCAGTGAGGAATGGGGAGAGTGCCAAGTTGTTTGCGCATCAGATTTCATAAAACAATTGCCATTGCGTGTTAGGATCTAAAAAATAGTAAGTACGTACAGATGCTGGCAAAAGAAGGGAGGCTCAGTTTCTGCAGACTTTCAGCTGGTCCTTAAAGAAAGCAGAGGAGTCAATGTGAGAGTCTTGGTCAGGTCTCAGGGGATACATACATGTACCCCCCACCCCAGGCTGGGGGGGTGACATATTCTTTTCCAGCTGTGGCAAGCTATTTGTGTCCCGGTTTTGATCGCATTTTACTTTGTTGGATACTGTTTCTGTCTGTTTTGATCACCGGTATTTTACATTGTGAAGACAGAAGTTTTGAATCCTCCCAAAGAGAACTTGTTATTTTCCAGGGGGAAAAAAGTTAACTTTCATTCTTCACTATGACTCTCTTTGATTTGTGAAAGCGAGTGGTCCATAAAACAGCACTGTGGAAGAAAATTTGATGGGTTCCAGGTAATGAACAGCAAAGCTATGAGCAAGTTAACGGGCAATAGGTAATACAAATCATGCAGTCAAAACAGCCAAAGTTTTTGGTGGAGCCAGTAAAGCAGCATATCATCACTGGGCAAGGTTGATTGCTCTTGCCAAGGGAAAGAAAACACTTCTTTCCTTTTTTTTATGCTGAATAAAAGTTAGCTACCTGTAATGACAGCAACTGTTGCAGAGGTACTTACCCGTGTGGGTAAGAAGGAAGTTCTCTGTTTAAAGTGTGCTCGTGGGTGCCACTATGACAAAGGTCATTCCCAGGGGGAAGGGGACAGGAGGAAAAACCTGCCTTTGTCACGTCATATGCTAGAATGGGAATGTGGCACTTCATAGAAAAAAAGATTGTCATAATCAAGTTTAGCAGCTTAAAATAACACATGACATAATGTAAGCTCTGCTATAGTCAAAATCATATGTAGATCTTTGGTAAAGTGTGCTACTTCAGTGCTTATCATCCTGAAAAGTCACCTCCCGATTGAAATTTTTCATTACTTAGCTTAACCTAAAAGTGAATTTGGGTGGAGAGGTTGTTAACATTTTTTTCTGAATTACCAAAATAGTTTATCTCCCCAGTATAAACAAATGTCCCTAGGCAAAACCAGCTGAACTCTAACATGTTGCTTTGCAAAGAAAAGGCTCGTATATCACTTACTACTGTGAGTGTTTGTTGTTGTTTTTAAAGAAATGAAAATATTTCTTCCCTCTCCTGTACAAAAAGTGTGTGGATATTTAGAAATGAGGGCTTCTATCAGGAATGGATGGATATTCATACTTCCTTTATATAAGCATGACAACTTATTTGTATCAAGTTATACTCAGCAGGATCTTCACTTCCTAGTATTATTCTGATTTAAAATTAATAAAGTTCAGTTGCACTGAATGTTAATGTTGGATATCCAACTTGTATAAATCACAAAACAAAGTGCTGTTCTCTCTTGAAAATAATAATTAGGTATAGATCACAGAATGATCTCAGATGAGAAGATTCACTTGGATGCTAATGCTTCTGTTTGACAATTAAATGTACCTCTATGATTCAAAAAGGTAGATGTGACATTTTAGCCAAAAGGGTGCGAGGTAAGAAATGGGGTTTAAGATGTCGACTTTGCATCAAAATTATGTTTGCTTCTGAATGTATAACAATAGAGTATTTATTTCCGGATAATTGTAATTCAATACAATGCCAACAAAATCTCAATTTTTCTTCATTAATGAGCTGCCGTCTCATTATATGAAGATTGGTAACAATCTGATATTTGAGATCAGTTATAATTATCAGCAAGAATGCAAAATAGTTCAAGTGTTTCACATTTTGAGTTTATTGAATATGATTTGTCATTTGTCATTATTCTTAATCTGCTATCAGACACAGTGTGTAATAGATGAGCAGAGCAGCAGAGAAATTTGCAGGATCATCTGTATTCTTTTGTAGCTGAGCTGGTTTTACTATTCCGTGTATGATGTTGACCTGCTAATGTCAAGTCTAGCAAGTACATTATTTAGATAAATACCTCTGTTTTGAACTGCATATTGAGGGCATTAAAATGATTACCATTGTGCCCTGGGCTAACTCCTTTCCAAGATTATTATTAGACCAAGATTATTGTTAGATTTACCTGGGGCATATACTCAGACTAGTTGAGCAGGAGGTACGAGGGACCGTAGCCTTCCCAGCGCCCTTGTCTCCCTGTACGTATCCCTTAGGAAATACAATTCCTGGTTTCTGCAAGAGCGCTGTTTTCAGCCTTGATTCACCTTGTGCTCAGGACATGGCCCACTCATGGGTTATTCCTTACTCTCCCCGTTAATTTTTTTATTTGGAGAGAAAGGAGGTGGGACAGGAGGCATCCCAAATCAGCTGCACACTTGAACCTGGCATCCAACGCCAAGTGTGTCTTTTTTTTGCTCTGTTGAAGTAGCAAGAGCAGATCTCAGACAGTGAAAACACCACCTGGACACCACCAAGTAGTAAACGATATACCTAGGATCGTTCACTGCTGGGTTGTTTCTCTTGTTTATTTTTCTTCTTTTTTTTCCCGGATGCTTTTCAACACACGGTTGAAAATGGTCTTCTAAAGTATTCTGCTGCTGTTAGCAGGTACTAGTAGTGAGCGCTGGGGACAGGACAGAGGTTGGTCAGAGCTCAGCAGTCCCTCTGGTTTCTTACTTGAACCGTTTCCATTTCTGAGAGCTGCAGAGCAGCTGCATAGTAATGGCCTCATGTGCTCATAGAGCATTGCCCTGAAGTCGAACAGAAGGTTTTCACCAAGCTAGCCTGTGAGCATTACTTCCTTTGCATCAGGATCCCATCTGATCCAGTCTGGGTCAGTAGAAGGGAATGAAGTGTGATGTTGATTCTAGGAGTAAATCTGAGTCTCCCACCCAGCAGTCACAGCTCTTCAGGATGAGCTCTCTGTTTCCCCAAAGTGTCAAACACCTGGAATCTGTGCTGAAAAAAGCCATGTGGGATCCCTGACCTCAGATATGGGGCTGCTTCCAGATGCTGGGACACTTCTGATAGGAGTTTGGTCTCCGTACATACTTCTGCCCAGTGGATATGAATCACAAGAGGTGGAAGGGCACCAGGAATAAATATGGGAACAGCATGTTCTGAGGGATAGTGTGTATTTGTCTGTGGAAAAACATGGATGTAGAAAAGCTAACAGACAGCTGACAGTCAAGTTTGGAAATTCTGTAATTTTTGGAACAGCTGATTATTGCATTATAGTGTTTGGGAAGTAGAGTACAGGTGGAGAAATAAGGAGAGAAACGACAGCGGGGTGGAAGTGGATTCCATTGAGGATGTGACTGCTGAGACCTCAGCAGCTGAAAGAAGTCCTCCAAGAGCCCCTCAAAAGAGTCAGTGAGGGGAAGAAAGCACGAGAAAGGAGGTAGGGACAGCCAAGAGGATGACGGAGGGAGGAAGGCGGGAGGAAAAGGAGAAGCGGATCATCCAAGTAACATGAGGAAGAAATAGCACAACAGAGAGGAAGAGATTCCAAGAACGAAGAGGTGCTCTGGAGACAGGAGGAGGAAAAGAGCATGAGCTAGGAACTGGCACAGAGGCAATAAAGACAGGAGGTGGAAAGTTGGGGAATGGCAAGGAAGGAGGAACAGAGGTGCATCGCTGAGACTTGGAACTAGTTGCAGGATTGGTGCAGATATAGAGAATGGTGAAAGAAGAGTTAACGAGAAGGGAAAGTACCAGGAGAGTTGGAAAGAGACAATAGGGATAAGAAAGGATTAAGCTTAAAGCAAGGGAGCTATTTTGATCAAGACAAATTACGTGAGCATAATTAGCATTTAGGAGAGAGAAAGAAAAGGCATTGCCGAGATCTGGACCATGTTTTGAATTACATTTTCATGATAAAATATAAATATGAGTTTACAAAGTATTACAAAACTGTGTTCTCCATCTATCCACTTGCACTTGGCAATTATAGCAGGAGAGTGAAGGAGGGGATTTTGAAGAGGACATTGTGGTGGTTCTGCAAGTAAATTTGTAGAAGTGGCTTCATACATATGGTGACATGAGAGAAGGCAAAAATAAGGGCAAATGGGTGATGAAAACTAGCACTGCTGGTAAAAGATCGGCACAGTTTCCCTCCTTCCTTTTGTTGTCTTATCTAAGAGGGCCTAACAAGGATGTTTCTGAACAGTTACTCTCTGTTAGCACAACCTATGTAACGGTTGCAGATATTGAGGTTTCAGTCAGAAAATCACCAAAGCATAAGGAGAACCTGCCTTCCTCTTACTCCTTTGCTAGGCTCAGCAATATACCTGGAGAGAAATTTTTCTTAACGGTAGAAATGGTTGTTCCTAACAGTCGTTTGATTCAGTCAAACACCGACGGTGCTTACTGCTGTGCTTTTCTCTGGAGGTGTTTCATCCAGCTCTGGAATACTTCAGCATACAAATTAGGAATGGGGTGGAGAGCAACACACGGAGATGGAAAGGGGATGAGGGGGTTATCTGCAAAAGATTTTAAACTAAAATGTTAATCATATCGGTCTTTTCTGTATAATACTTTAAAAAAAAATCTCAGGTTCCTCTGAAATATTTTCTCTTATTTCCTGTAAGACCTGAATCAACATAAAAATGAATTTGGGGAATACTTAAAGGTATTTTTAATCCACCTTTGCTCTTTTCAATATACTTTAAATATGTTTCCATTAACTTTCACAATACTGCACAATGTTCCTACTTTTAAGAGCTACTTGACCCTTGCTTGAAGTCTGTCACCTAATAATGCATTATCATAGAAATGACTCTAAGAGGTGAAGTTGAAGGCATTGAGTGGTTACAATCTTCCTTCCTCAACTGGATAAGAAATGTGAAGAAAAATATTTTATATACACATTATAAGTTTTTTCTACTGCACGATATATATCCAAACAACCAAGAATTTTCAACAGTAAGTAAATACCAACTATGCAGAGCATTTTAAGAAGCAAATACTGCCAACTTTAGAAAAGAATCAGAAAACCTGGAAATCCAGTGCTCTGTGTTTCGCCATGGGCAGTGTGGAGGAGCCAGAACGCCTGCATCCTTTCTGCTCATCCTAGCTCAAGTCAATCCGCTCCAGCCACGTGCACAATAAGCTCATTGGCACTAGAAAGGTAATTATTTGCTCCCTGCTCACTTACTGTACATGCCTCAGCGTCGTAAAAAATGGCAATGCTGCTGTTGTATTGAACTGATGGCAAAGTCTAGAGTCTAGCATTAGTAGAGACTCAGAATTGTGGAACTGTGAACTCCTGGTTATATTTTAAGACCCTCATCCTAAATATTCATGCTTACTCAGAGAAGAAAAAGTAAATCAAAACACTCTGATCCAAAGGTGGAACCAAAAGAGCAGCCTCAGAGTCATGCCAGTTGGTGCTTTTTTGAAAGGCTGATAAAAGTGTGTTGAAACTCAACCCTTGATCCAGCACTGAGAAAAAGAGGGTTTGGAGCTAAGTGGGTAATCCTTCTCTCCTGCCGGTTCTCTGGCAGGTGTGTTTGATGGGCTGTTTGCAGTTTGTGTGTATTTCAGGTGGGCACTTCTTTGCCGACATCTTTTTCTTGGAAGCTCTCCGTGATAATTTAAGACTTCTCAGTTTTCTGAGGGAGAAACAGGCTGGGACAAGGGGAAGAACTGAAGTAGGTGAAGAAGTGGGGAAGGTATGGACAAAATCTGAAAGGGAGAGCTCAGGCTTCTGTTCAACTAAGAGAATGGATACCGCTGCCAAGTGATGCCCACAGATCTTGGGAACAAGCCTTTGTCTAGAGGCATTAAGGAATCAGAAGGGCAAATACACCTCTGAATTTAGGGAAAATCTTCATTTTGTAGTGAAGAACAAAAGAATGATCTGGATTTTCTGTCTCTGACTGTTTTTCACAGAGCTTCAAAACCTCCTATTCAGAGTAACATTGCTCAGCATCGCTCGGAGAGCAGTTACTCTCCAAGGGATTTGTGGTTGTGGGTTTGTTACTGACAACAAGTTAACTGCGTGATCATTGAGTTAATCAGGGTAAACATGCGTGGCATCGGTAGTAGGTGGTCTGGGAACTAATTCGCAGTGAGAGATTGGTCTTAGTTCATCTCCTCTGATATTTTTGGTGCAGAGAGTAATAATGAATGGACGATTCTGGTTTTGTTTTTTTTTTTTTCCCTAAGAAGATGATTTCGAATGAAACAAAATACTCTAACAGTAGAGTTTAGGACCTGGGCTTTCCTTCTCTAATCTCTGGGAATTAGCCTTGACTGACAAGGAACCAGCATGCAGTTGACTTAGTTAGTCCTCAGTTAATTTGCAGGTATATGGTACATAGGACTACCGGAATAAAGCGGTTCTTGTTTGAAGTGGAATTCATATGAGGATCCAACCAGAAGTTTCAATGCCGGAATGGAGGTTGCCATTGTGTCCTGGGGAAAATCAATGCAGGTTGGATAGCAAAAAGTATTTTTTTTTTTTTTTTTTTTTTTTTTATGTTTACTGTGTAGTAATTACTGATCAGGGCTGCGTGGTGAACTGTGAAAACAAGAATCATATAAGCCATTGTGTAGTAGTTTACTAAAAGTAAATTCCCTGTATATTGTACTGTATGCATAGTATGCTATGTTGTAGTGCTTTCTGATGTTCGAGCAGGGCTGGAAAGCAGTCTCTCCGAAGAGTCTTTCACTTTTCAAAAAATTTAGTTCTGAGTGATATATAGAGAATAACCATTTGAAGAATAAGTTTTCAGGTAGTGAAAAGCAGATAATCAGCTAAATGCATTGAGTGTGGCAGCTGGAAACAGTGAACAGAGTATGGGAGAAGCTACCAGAGAGAGAAACAAATACGGCAAAAAATCCTAATGCAATTTTTGGTTTATTGCTGGAGCAATTAGGGAAATCTCCCAGACAGGATTACAGCTTTTCAAAAATTGCTAGTTGACGAGATGTCAGATCTCTCATAAGAACTAATATTTGGATATAAAATACCCTTTTCCTACAAAGGGCATTTCATTTTCTGTGATGCATTTCTCTGTCCTTTTATTGCTGAAGGATGAGCAAATAATTTAAGTGGGGTTTTTTTTGTTTGTTTCCCCTGCTGCCTACTGTCAGCTCACCTAGTGAGAAGGAAGCAGAACGCAACCCCAAACAAGTTGGGTTCGGGTGGGACAGCAATAAAATGGTCTTTACCTGTAGCTCAGCCGCTTACATCCTCATTGCTGTAGTAGTGAGTGGAAGCCAGGCCATCGTCGTGTGGTTGTGAAGGTGTTGGTTTCATGCTTTGGTGATCAGTTGTTCACAGAAGACAACTGTTTTCAAAGCTGTATTTTTTTGGCTGCTTGTTGACAGTAGCTGAAGGGCATAGGTATCTGACCACAGAGATGTTTCTAGGACAAGACCATGGCATTTGGATGTTACAGTGGGTTGTCACTACTGTGTTACCAAGGAGAGCTCTTCAGACTCACCTCTCACGGCCATTACATTCCGAGAGAGAAAGAACAGAGAGAATTGTAATTCCTATTTATTGTTTGACTTGGACTTCAGCAGTCTGGCACTGTCTTGTGCTTGAAGTGCTTGGATCTTGTTTGGTGATCCAAACTTGGGTAGGCTTAAAATGGTCAAATGGGGTGCTTCCAAGCTTCAAGAGCTGCTAAACTCTTACGCCACCAAGTAAAATGTACATTTACTAGGCACTTTTTAATATATGTGTGTGTGTATATACATCTCTATGCATATTTTTTATATTTGTATTTATATACATATATGTGTATATTTATATTTGCTGTCTTTGCTACATTCCTTTGCCCCTTTCAAATATTAAGTTAATTTTAACAACCCATCTGCATCTTCTGGGGTCCCTAGATCCTGTGTGAGATAGTGAGGCTCGCTTGGACGTGCTGGCCCTAAAAGCGCATAGCTGTGTTAGGATAACACCATGCCTGATGTTACAAACCTCGCACCCGAGCAGCTGGAGCGAGCCTCAGCGCCCTGCCACGCTGCCCTGGCAGCCTGCTCAGCTCCGGAGACTCTTTGCTACACGGCGCTGTGCTTTGTACACATGGCACCGGGTGCCACAACACAGCGACCCCAGAGAGGATGAGCGTACCAGGGTGGCATCCTCTCTGTCAAGAGAGCTTTGTGCCCACCCACTGGATTGCTGCTTTGGGGACAGATTTTCATCCTCTTTCTTCCAAGGGTTAAGCAGAGCTCACATTTTCTGTTTAAAACATGCCAGCAGAAGGGGATTCTGTCTCAGGACTTTCTCTGCATTTTACATTAAACAGCCTAATCACCAGGCTACAGAGGAGTTATCTACTAGTCTGGCTTTGCAACCCAGTAAAACCTGCTTTGCTGGCAGGGATTCAGCAGCAGCGGTGAGGAGTGTCTCTGCCAGAATTGTTACTATCCTGGTGCTTACAGCGATTTCCTGCAAAACAGAAGTGGTATCTTCTTGTTTTCTTCTCGACCTGAAGGGCTTGAGTTTGGTTTCATTTCTTCATGCGGTGGACGATAGGCACTTCCACCCCTCCTCTGGCTGAGTTTTTATAGAAAGCTGTAGTAGTAATTTCATGAAGGGCGTGGGACATGGGAGTTAGGTCGTGGGAGGTGATGTGTAGCCTATACATCTGGGCCCTTAGTCTCTGGATTTCACTTTGCTTAAGGTGGGAGATGTTGCGTTCTCAGCCTTGGTGGGACTGAGTCTGCACAGAGGTGGAGCTTGAGACAGCTGGGAAATGTGAAGGTCAAAATGCACTTGCGGTCTTCCAGCAGCACAGAGTTACTATGTGAAAGAGGAGGATTTCAAGTCTGCAGTTTTGATTTAGGCATTAAAAATGCCACGTATCTCCCTGAAATCTTGTTTCAGTTCCAGACTGCCAGCCTCGCCGCATTCTGCTGCGTCGCACGGGGGGCTCTTCCTTCCAGTCCACCCCAACGAGCCTCGCAGCTGTTAAGAAACAGGGTCTCATCCATACCAGGCTGTGGGCACGTGTACATTGGCTGAATCCTGGTCTGTGCAAAGCCCCCACGTGTTTTCACAGAGTCCTTTTCCTGAGAGTTTTGTGCAAGCATTCTGAGGATCTGCACCAAAAGGGCTCCTGACACATCAAGCATGATTTCCTTGGCAGGACAAGGTGGGATTGTGCCCAAAATGTTGCCTTTGCAGTAAGAATTACAGGTTACGTAGCCATTAGCTGTGCTGTACTTTAGATGAGAAGTTACCGTGCTGGTTCCATCCACTTAAACCTCCTGGTTCTTTAAATAGGTGTCCTTGGCCAGCTTTTCTCACTCCGTTAATCCTAGCACAGATGAACTGGCATGAATATAAATGTTTATGGCAGTCTTCACAGCTGCATATGGAATATATCTGATTGTTTGCATATAGTCAGTGCTGTGGGTTTGTAATTTGATGCTCTAATAAAGAGTCTTAGATAATCTTTCTAAAAGGAGCTGTGTAAATTAAGATATAATTAGCTTTATGGTTTTTTTGGGGGGGGGAAACAGATATCTTTTAATAAAGCACTGGAGCACAGAATAGCCATTTCCTGTGATTTTCATTGACATAATATTTATAGTGCTACAGAACAAATGAGCCGTTGAAAAGGGAGAAAAATTAATACTGTGAATGAACTTGCCTTGAGAGGAGTTTGCAGTAAAATTATGAATCTAACAAACTTCAGTAAACCAATTACCGCTCCTCCTGGATTTGTGAATATGAAAGCTCAATGGGATTTGATGTAATCCCTCCCTGTGAACAGATGGGCAGATTGCGGGTCTCTGCAGAACGCGTTCTAGCCTTCCCAATTCCTTCCGCAGTCGGCTGTGATCGTGTTTCTTTACACCTTGCCTCTCGGTGACAAAAATACGGAAAAAGGCATGAACAGAATCAGTTAAGATGTTTGCGATGTGCCTCTGTGCAAATTGTGTTTAGTTTTTTTACCGCCTGGTACTTCAAATCTTTGCATATGGAAGAAGGATGGTCTTTTTTGAATGCCCAGTGGCACATTATAATGGGCCTACTAGTATTACTGTAGTTAAGAAGCGGTCAGCACTTTATTATAAATTCCTGTTTGCAGGGAATTATAGAACAGCCAAGTCTTTTACTCCAGGTTCAAACAAACTAAATTGAAATTACAAGAACCAAGCCAGGAGCACTTTTTAATTCTCTCCCCTCCCTGCAATCAGTTTGATCACAGTTATTGAGTTGCCATCCTCATTTTCTGCCTTCTAGAGCAGCGAACTTTCTGCTTTTCAGGAAGATAGTAAAAATGTTGCAGCAGGTCATAGATAAAATGATTCTCTATTTTGTCTAGTGTAATTCCAACAGCTTTCTCATGCTGTTTACATTGCAAAACATACGGACATCTATACAGTGGAAAGCTGCGAGTAGTTTTGTTTGCCTCAACTACACTACACAAAATCTTAAAATCACGAATATTTGGAATTGTTTTGTACAGTTACGGTCTTGCTTTTAACTGGAAATACGTATGTTGGTAACTTTAAGACTTGATCCAACATTTCTTTCCTTTCCTAAGTATTTCTCAACATCCAGGCTGAACGTCTCTTGTTTTAGCTTACACCTGTTGTCTCTCCTCCTGCCACATCGGAGCCCCATCATTCAACCAGTTTTTTAGTTCACCCATTTTTTAATTGTTCACCCATTTAGACTGTGCCGTCTTCACTTGGATACAAAAATGTTGTGGAAGACAGTGCTGAAAGTCTTGAGAAAGTCAAGGGAAATGACAACCGCTGTCCTCTCATCCACTTTTTATCACTTTATTATTTCTGTCATTTTATCACACTCAGGTTGGTCAGGCATGATTTAGCTTTGGTAAATCCAGGCTGACTGATCCCAATCACCTTCTTCTCCTTCATGTGCCCAGAAATGTGTTTTGGGAGGACTCGCTCCATAATTTCCAATGATCTTCACGTCATATAAGGTGTTTAAAATAGCTGGACGATGGAAAGTAACTTGATACAAGTATATATTTTAAAAGGCTAAACTGAAGAACCTGTTGAATCCACATATGAGCAGAATCGGAGCCAATGCAACAGCTTTGCAGTAAGTCAGAAGATCTGTCTATCTTGGGCAGTGGTGGGTTGAACTTGTGTCCCTAGGACAGGTGCGCCCTCCTGGAAATGGTAGGTGGGGGTAGGGTCAGTGAAGAACAAAGAAGGCTGTAATGGGACCTTAGTTCCCGCTTTTTACAAAAGTAGAATTTATTTCCCAGACACCTTATCCCTGAGTGCAGAAAAGTACATCTCCGAATCTGGCAATACTGTATTTTTATCTTCTCCGTGCTGCACTATAACTGTGTAAATACATTTCAAGAAGACTTCAGCATGCTCATCAATTGATTGCAGGGAAAATCCTCTGCGAAATGATGACCCTGGATGTGTTTTGAACATACTCATTGGTGAGATACAGGATCCTCACAGAAGGTAAAGAAATTAATGAGCATCTTTCAAGTCAATCATCGTTATTTTTGTCAGATTTTCACGCTTCCAAAATAACCTCCTTATGCGAAGCACTCAAGTATTGTAGACCATAAGGTGAATTAATTCCTTTTGATAATGTTCTGAGAAAATTTGAAACTAACAACAATAACATTCTTGTAACATATTAATAGACACGTCTGCACTGAAGCAAGAAGTCTTTTCTCTCACTCTGTGGCAGTTTCTCTGGGATAGTCCTTTCCGCCTGTAGGAGTTCTTTTTTTGTTGGGGAAAGCAAAATTCTGGCTCAAAGATCCTGTGCTGTGATTTAACGGGAGCTGGTCTTGGCGTTTTGAGAACGTGAGCACTGAATGTTGTTATGGAAGTATATGTTTGTGGCTTATGCTATCGACAGGTGTATCTCACAGGAAAGCTAAAGCTTGTGAATAGATAGTAGAACAAACTAAATGCAAACACCTACAGTGAGAAAGACTAATTATCCTGTTTTTTACTTTTTTTTTCCCCTAATTCTTATTTATATTTTTTTTTCAAGTTTTCCATGTACAGGTATCAGTAATATTCTTGGTCTCATAGGACAAAGAAAATGATCATTCTGATTAGTCTCAATTACGACTTTGTGAGTTTCTTCTGAAAGAAATTAAGATTTGAAGTCTTATGGTGAGTAGAGTTTGTGTATGAGAACCAGTAGCATTAGACAGTTTTGCAAGATGATTCTGTGTATTTTTTTAAGAACTGATGAACAATTTTAGTCCCAGCACAGGTTTTCAAGTAACTGATGTGCCGTGGTATTATTTCATAGAGGTTACTTCACCATATAAATCTTTTTTTGTGAGCTCCTATTTAGTCTTGCCCTGTACCCTGACAAAAAATACACTTATTTTGAGAAAATGGCACTTTTTTGTAATAGGGACCACAATACAGTAGGAAATGGGCCCAGAACTTCTGAAGTTCTTTCACTTTGGCCACAAAAGCCTTTTGGAAAATAACTACCGGCTTTCATTTCCAGACTAGTCACATTTAACTGGTGCCCATCCCGCGCCAAGGTCCAAAACACTGCCATAGCCTTTTCTCCATTGCACAGCACATCCAGTGATTGCACTTCTCTTGCTCACGCTGAAACTTGCAGCCGTAGATGTTACTGTTTAAAGCTAAGCCCTAATTCAGGCAGGCTTACTTGCCTCCGTACAGATGTAGGCTGTGGAGAGGGTCGATGCTCGGTGTGAAATCCCACCTGTTCTTATTAATCATTCAACTTTTAATAAGCTTGGTTAGACGCCTGTGCAGTCTCACATGATTTGCATTGTGAGTCTGCAGGCTTTTTTGCAAGTGGGAGTTACAATGAGTGCTGTTTAATGAAGATAAACAAAGGGCTGAAATATTTTTCAAAACGTGCTCCCATGTCACGTTTCACCCAGTTGCATCGGGCACCTCTGTTTCGGGTAACGCAGGCTGCGTTGGGAAGGGCTGCGAAGAGCTGGCTCCTGCCCTGTCAGAAAGCC
>NW_009226118.1:0-17960 GCF_000690835.1 Fulmarus glacialis | reverse complement strand
GTCCAGGTAGACCACATCCACAGCCTTTAATTCCACAGTCTTTTATTCCAACTCTGTCTTTGTCTCTGGGAGTTATGGGACTGGATAGTCTTTAGTTAGGCTGTCTTTGAGAAACAGAACATTTAATATAGAATGAAATTCCTGAGATTTTGGTAGAGATATGCAATATGCTGAGAACAACCTTCGCACAAACATTATTGTTAATCAGCAAAGCTCTGTCAGGTGGCTGGGAAAGGAGAATGATGTAGTAGGTGCAGAATACACTCACAGTCTTGTGGCAGGATCAGGAGATGGGACTGACAAAGCTGTGGCAGAGAGTGTTGGTGTGTGTGAGAATTTCTAGAAGTCTCTTACCTGTTCTCTCCAAAAAACGTATGCTTACCTCAGGGTGTGACATTCATAAAGTGAATATCCACAACAAAAATGGTCATGGTGGCTAAGAAGATCATTGTGCAGCATGGGCACCCCATATAATTGTTTCAGAACTTTAAAAGGATGTTAGGTCAGAGTGTAAATGCTGTCAGTCAGGACTTAATCTTAGTGCCAGAACTAAGTCCTGAGTTAACAGGGACCAACTGTTTCCAGCCAAAACCTCTCAGGCTAGCCGACTAATATGTTATTCATATCCATGTCAAGTCTGCAAAGAGCAAACATCTTCCAAGCGAGGGAGAATCATATCTGTAAAGATTTAGAAATCCCTTTTCTCTGTAGAATAGCAGCTGTACTGAAATATATAGGCTGCTTATAAATTCGTATTAATTTTCACAGTCTGCTGAATGACAGTTATTCATCACAGATCCAAATAATATTTTTTTTTTTGTAAAAAAATACCAAACCCTGTTTCCTGGTTTTGGCTGGGATAGGGTTAAATTTCTTCCTAGTGCTGTGTTTTGCATTTAGTATGAGGAGAATGTTGATAACACACTGATGTTTTCAGTTGTTGCTAAGTACCCTCCTAGTCCAAGGACAGCTCCCATGCCTACTGACTGAGCTAGGTACACAAGATGGGAGGGAACATAATCAGGACAGCCAGCCCAGCTGGCCAACGGGGTATTCCATACCATGTGATGTCATGCTCAGTATATGAATGGTAGGCGTGATCCAGGAAGTACCGATCGGTACTTGGTTATTGGTCAGCGCAGGTGGTGAGAAATTGCATTGTGCATCACTTATTTTGTATATTCTATCATTATCATTATTATTCTCCCTTTTCTGTTTTATTAAACTGTCTTTATCTCAACCCACGAGTTTTTCTCACTCTTACCCTTCCGATTCTTTCCCCATCCCACTGGGGGTGGGGGGAGTGAGTGAGCGGCTGCGTGGTATTTGGCTGCCTGCCAGGTTAAACCACGAGACCCTGTTTCAATTAATGCATATGAAATATAATCAAACATGGCGAACTTTTAGAACAATGAGAGACATGGATTTGTTATGTTGAGACTGCAGTTTCTGACAGGAGAGATGTATCTGCAGTTTCTGACAAGAGAGATGTATATCAGCAGCAGGCTTATTAAAGCCAATGAACCAATATCAGCATTTAGATATGTTTAGCCAAAGGCTCAGTGGAGAAAGTAGTTCTCACAAATACAGGGTGTATATCATATATTTTCAGAATTGCAGTCAGAATTCTTCTCACACACATGTAATTCCATTTAAAGGAATCCAGCTGAATAGCAAACTCAAAGTACAAGTGGGTTTTCAACTAGTTCTCCTTTGACTAAAATACTAGAGAGATCTATAAAACCCTAAATGACAAAGGGCAATGAATGGGGAAGAATGGACACAAGACATCATGGAAACAACAAAATTATGAGGTAGTAGGTTAAAACTAGCAAAAGGAAATACTTTTTCTTAGAAATTAAGTGGAGGCCAGAATTTATAAATAAATGAGTTCTTTAGAACTGGATAAATGAACTGGAACAGGATAACCATTAGCTATTAATAGATGCAAACTACAACTCCTTTTCCTGTTATTTATATTCTTTCCTTAGAAATCCCCTTCTGGCTGATTATCAAAGATAATCAGAACATCAATTTGCATGATTTTAACCACCAAACTACCTTATCATTATTAGTTTAGTTTTGTGAGAGAATTAGTGGACACATGAATGAATATGTTATACTTGGGAAGAGTCAACATGGCCTCACAAACCTTCCAAGATAGTCCATAATCATGTCGATAAGGGAAACTTGTTTGATACAGTCTGTAGCAGAGAGTGCAAGCACAGGATGATATCAGAGCTCCTATGAGAGGAGGAAGAAAGGAAGAGCAGAGAGGGGGATTGCTCTAGCAGTGCCTCTCCTGATTATGCGCGCTGCATGCACATTGCCAGTAATCTACAGCAAATCCCCACACCCTCAGTGGAAAAAGGAGTAATGCCATTCACCACATTTTGTTTCTGCAACTCAGCAATCATGTGCAAAGTGTTAACTTATATTACATGTGATAAGTAGGTTAACATTTTAAAGAGCAATGTGTATGTTTCTGCTCAAAGAGCAGAAGTGACTGATTCTGAAACACTGGGTCAGTGTAAACTTAGATGTAGTAAGTCTATTTGGGTTTCCAAAAGGCCGTTTGCAAATATTGTCAGCAAAAGAATTTAAGCTGGCAGGGCACAAGAGGAAGGTCCTCATATGGGTAAGTAACTGGTTAAAATAAGAAAGAGAACAGGAGTAAATTATTTCAGGAGAGCAGAGTTATGTCAGCAGTGGAACTCATCAGGAATGTGCTGCAATCTGTGTTGCTCAAAATATTCATAAATTATGTAAAGCAGAGAGAGTAGAGAGGCACGAAAGTTTGCTGAAGATACTAGATTATTTAGAGTAATAAGGACAAGGGTCATCTGAAGATATGAAGAGTTATGAGACTGAGTAACTGGGAAGTTAAATGACAGATATAATTCTGTGTAGATAAATATGAAAAAAAGCAGCTGGAAAAGTTACATACAAAATTATAGACCCTGAACTCACCAATACCATTTAGGAGCAGATCTTGTTTTATTGCAGATTGCTCCATAAAATGTCAACTCATTGCTCAGTAACAGTGAGAAATAAATGTTAAAAATTATTAGAAAAGAAGAGAGAATGAAAAAAAATTATTATAAGACTGTTCATCTACACCTTGAATACTGTCTACAGTTACGGTCTCCTCAATCTCTAAAAGGATAATGTAGAACTGAAAACTGGAGGAAGACAAGGATGATCAAAAGTATGGACCAGTTCCAGTGCGAAGAATAACTGAATTTTTAAGTCTGGAAAAAGAGAGGAAGGATATGACAGAGTGGTATGAGTGTCACGGACATGTGTGGATAGGGCTTGAGGATTCAGCGTTTCTTGCAGGTCAGAGACTAGAGACTAATAAATGAAGCCAGATCAAAACAAAGAAAATAAGATTGTTCTTCCAAAGGATGGAATTCTTCCTCAAAGGGCACTGTGGAAATAAAAAGTTGCATGGCTACAGAAGGAAACAGATCATATCTGTAGAAAAGAAATGGATTTAGGTTATTAAATATACAGAAACCTTGTCTAGACCAGCAAGCCACTGAGCTGAAAAGAGGACATTAAGCTGAAGTGTGTTTCCAGTTTTCTTACTCTTGTCTAAGTACTCACTTACAGCCACTGCTTGAAAGAGAACATGAGAGAGACACAAAGCCTTTCTTCTGTTCTTATTTATCTGCAGAGACTCTATTAAAACCTTTTATCAAATACTTATGCTATGTACTGATATACTCCTGAATATCTCATTCTTACTTTCTTACGTTAATCACTCCTTTATTATTCATGTCCTCTTTCATAAATTTTTACTAGTCTCTAGCCGCTCTTATCTAAGTCCTTCATATTTATTCAGGAATCATATCTTTAATTGAGGTTGAGCTTCAAGATCTGTTGCTTTTTGTTTTCCTCTGGATATTTTCCAATGTAATGTTCCTATGGGATTTTTCCAAGTCCTATTAAGACCAGCGAAGAGTTAAAAGAAAAGTAAACAAACAGTCTAAATCTTATTATTTCATTTCCATCTGTTCCATATTTTTTGGGCCATGCTCAAATCTTTTCTTTCATTTGCCTTAATTTGTTTTTAGCCAATTATGCTATCACCTTTAATTTTACAACTCTGAAATTCCCCTAGAAAACATAATTGTTATATATTCCACCTTCCCTGATAAGCGATGAAACACAAATCCTATCATATCAAGCCATTTGTTAAGTTTTGGTCCCTCAAAGACCACTATTGTCACTGACTTCTGCTTCTTTGTAAAAAGTTTCATTGCTTCATCTTTTGCCAATACCATTTCCTTTCCAGATTTCCTACTATAGCAGCTTAATAGATCCAGTATGTCATTGTGCTTGCCTCCAGATTTGAGATAAGAAGAAAAAAAAAGCTATACACCAACTTTACCCACACGTTATAAGGACATAATCACTAACCATATTATTATTGGCAAAACACAGTAAGGAGGAAGACACCTTGTATTGACTGCTTATATAGATGTAAAATGTAATAAGGCTAAATTTTCATTTAAATCTCGGGGACTGTTTGAAGTATTTAAATTACTTTAAATTTATCCCATCTATACTGTCCTTTTTACCTGTATAAATGAAGAACATTTTTCATTCTCATTTTAATTTCTTTGTTGATCTTCTTCCATTTTTCTAAGCTGTCATTTTATTTTCACTATGTTTTCTGATTGTTATTCATGCAGAAAGGTCCAAAAACCTTTGCTGTAGAATTCATCTGTCCGGGGAAATACTCTGCACCTTTGACCTAAACAATTCTTAATTGTCTTGCAGAATCAAAACTTAGCCCACATAATTTAATTTCATTGACTAGAGCTATTAAATGTTATCAAATATTTTTGAAGGCAGACCTTGGAAATCAGTAATCTGTGTTAGAGAACTATAAACTTTTATGTAACATAATTTAAAGTGAATAAGCCTGTTATCAGTTGATCCAGTTCCAGTGTAAATTTCTGTCACCTTACTACCAAAACCATCATTAAAAAATAATCTCTTGTATGTCAGGTGATTCTTTGACAATACATCTGATACATATGAAAACTGAATCATCTGTCACTGTTCCAAGAATGTATGTTATGTTGTTAGTGCAAAAGTACAGTTTATATTTTGGCACAAGGAAATATTTTTATAAAAGTCCTGTAGAGGTATCTGTGATCATTTAAATCTAATCCTGTGTCTTCAGTATAAGCTTAGCACTAAAACCAACACTAACAGTATTTGCAACAGTATTTAATGCAAATATGTTATTACTCCTTATTCTTTCATTGCAGTTTTTCCTATTATTAAATTTATTTTTTTTTAACCAGCCTCTTTTCCCTTGTGAATATTTTTGAGAATCTTTTGTGAATACCTGAATACCTCTGTCTTACTCACGGTACTCAGTTTGTGAAGTAGTAATTCTTCTGGTAAGTAGTAATTTATTTTATTAGTAGAAAATAATGTAGTTTTTTTCCCACTAGCTACACCCTCTTTTCTATACAGTTTGGGCATAGTCTTTTCAGCCACTTTATTGACTAACTGTGTTCTGTCTTGTCATATATTAATACTTTTCTTTCTATCTGTCCATGCTGACTGATATAACTTCATTCTTTGGCCTTACCCTTTAAGTGTTATATTTTGAAGTTCTGATTTTCCAGATATGCCTGCTGAAAGAACTATGACCCATGTCTGTGAACCCTAAGTACCTCTTAAACTCTTTCAGTTTGTATCATGCGTAGTACACAGAATTGTTTTGCTTTAGCACAGGAGGTCTTCATCACTGTGGATAAGTCCGTAAGTGGCATAAACACTTTTTTTCCCCCAATTTCTTGATTTTAAAACAATTGAATTTGGATATGACTAAATTAGCTTGCACTTAAAATGGTTTCTCCATTGGCTTGCCCTGCCAAGAGCTTATGCTATCACATCTGGTGTATGTTCTCCTGGTCTGTACTTTTGAACATAATTCATATTTCTTCAGGAATTACAACTCTTTGTAGCACTTGGTGGTTCTCTGGCAGTGAAGCATACACCTTTTGAGCAAAGGATAGTTTATTTCCATGCACGTAAAAGGCCTGGATGCAGAAAGTCCAGATTGCCTTTTTCAAAGTGAATTTCATCTACTTGAATTGGCACCTCTTTATTTAGCCTACTGTATTTCACACCACCTGAATTAGAGATTAGTTGATTTGTTTCAGAGGAGAAACAGAATAAAAGGAGATGTCTATTTAATATATAGATTTGCAATGAAATAACGATTGGGTATCCCTGCTATCACTTACTGTGACACATAGATGATTTTCAATTTACAGATTTACAGAAGGGAAATTTCTTCCTTGATAAGTTGTTCCAATGACTACCTAACCAAAGAGTTAAATAATTACACTTCATTCACAGCTTCAGCTTCTAGTGGATCTTTTTATATCTTTATTTGCTGTACATTTTCATGGGTCTTCTTGGGAACGGTCATCTATTCATTCTTCTTGAGTTTGAACAGTGTATTTCAGTAGATCTACAACAATGCCAAAATACAGGTGATATAGTATCCTTACTTCTGGTTAATATTCCTACATGCATAAAACAATAACAACTAGAGGTAAAATCTTGGAACCAACAAATTAATCTCAATATTAGGTTGGCTAAATTATCAAATAAACATACAAATAATCAGTGCTAAGAACACCTAACAGTGCTTGTTCATAGGAAGCAGATGTACATTTGATTATGGATGCCAATAACAAAAGAACTTACCAAAATCACTCAAATCTGTAGTTCTGAAGTTGAATAAATATGTTATTATTGAAACCAGTTGTTGTACTGGGTGTAGGTGGCAAGGTGGGCTGCAGGCATGGCCTCTGTGAGAAGAGGCCAGGGGCTGCCCCCATGTTGGACACAGCTGGTTCCAGCCGGCTCCAACCGTCCCACCGCAGGGCCCAGCAGCCAAGATGGTGGCACCTTTGTGAGAACATATTTAAGAAAGGGCAAAAATGCCCAATGAGCAGAGAGGAGTGAGGAAAAAAAAAAGACAAACGTGAGAATCAACAGTGCAAACACCAAGGTGAGAGAAGAAGGAGAGGGAAGAGGTGCTCCAGGTGCCAGACCAGAGACTTCCCTACAGCCTGTGAAGAGGACCATGGTGGAGCACGTATCTGTACTTCAGCCCATGGTGAGCCCATGTTGGGGTAGGTTTATCCTGAAGGACTGCAGCCGAAGGGAAGGACCTATGCTGGAGCAGGGGAAAAGTGTGAGAAAAAAGGAACGGCAGAGAGGAGCTGTTATGGACCCCATTCCCCATCCCCACTGCATCGCTTGGGGTAGGGGGGTAAAGGAGTTAGGAATGAAGGAGTGAAGTTGAGCCTGGGAAGGGGTGAGGGTGGGAATAAGCTGTTGTTTTAATTTTGATCTTTGTTTCTGATTATTCAAATGTATTTTAATTGACAATAAATTAAATTAATTTTCCCCATGTCAAGTCTCTTTTGCCCATGACGATAATTGTTAAGCAATCTCTATGTTTTTACCTTGATCCATGACTTATGTCATCTTGAACCTGCACCTTTCGAATCACTGGCAAGTATTCCAGTTATTGGACTACTGACTATCCTGTCTTGCTCTGTGACAAAAATTGTGTTTTTGAAATATAAAAGTTCTTCCAAGTAAGAGTTTGATCAAGTAATTTCCTTCAGTTTTACTCATTCATTTCAGAGTAATCAGGCTTATATATTTATTACTACCAGCCTTCACTCAAGTGATTTTCTGACCTGAAAAGCAAGGTGTCTTGCTTTAATCCTTTACCTTTTAATAACTGTAATTGTCAAATTTTGGCAATTTCATCTTTCAGTGCCTTTCTTAAACATTCTTAGGTGGAGCCATTTTTAGAAAATGTCCTAATTAAATTAGCACTTTAAAAGCATAGAGAGTGTTCTGCGTGTGTCAGGAAATAAGTCTATTATTTTATTTCCCCCCAAATTACTTAAAAAATTATTTGACAGAACTTTCAAATAAACAAATGTGGTGTTATCTCAGTGGAACAACTGAGAGTAAATTGTGCCAACAGCATATGGCACAAAAAAAATCATATTAAAATAACTGATTACTGGGTTTCCTTCTTGTCACTATAAATACAATATATAGAAACCAAATATAATCACCAGAAAAATTCAAACTAAATTCAAGTTTCTGATGTTTTCCTTATAATCAATTTCTTATTCATCTTGAACATTAAAGTAATTTCCTGTTTTGAAATTCAGTGGTAGGTCAAACAGCTAAAATGCGCATCTTGACAAGAGTTATTTAATCTCATCAAGGTGAAACCATTTTAAATATATAATTTATATAATGTCTGTGCTTCTGTAAAAGCTATTGAGCTCAAAAATCAAAGGGTAACTGCGTGAATCTATATCTCCCCAGTGAGGTAATAAATGTACTTTAACACTGACATTTCTTCGGGCAGTACCCTTAAGAGTTATTCAGAGCGCTTAAAATGCTGACATCAGTTAATCCATTTGTTACATCACAAATTTAGGCATCTGTTAAATTTTTTGCTTGATTGCTCATAGATCTAAGTACAATGTCAGCTCTCCTGTGTATGGTGTTACTTTATCTACATGGTGGTTTTCCACTTCATTGGTTAATCCATTTTGGTTATTATCTGGAAGTGCTATTAGCAACAGTGATTTCCAAAATTCTTATTAATTCATTTTCACACAAAAATTGAGATTTTTATGGGCCATATACATAATAGCTCAATTTAATAAGAAAAATGAATTTAAAGCTAGCTGTCTTGCTTAGTGACAGATATAAGTTTCGTCATGACGCAATAGCTGCTGATCGTTTTTTTGAGAAGATGTCTCAGATGTGACATGGAATATTTCAAAATATGGCAATAAAAAGCCATCCCCCAGTAAGCAGCATTGTCACTTCATTTGGAACAGAGCTCTGCTGGAGTTGTTGTTAGGCAAAAAGATGGAGAACCTAATGTCTTTTCTTGTCCTATCTTTATGAAGTAAAGTCTTAAGACTAGGGACAACTATTTTGTGATACGTAATTTCTTTCAATTAATATTGAAACGTTTTATACAACTGGGAAAGATATCAGCAGGGGAGACTGAAATACATATTTTTCCTCCCACCCTAACTGCAATAGAGTCATTCTGTAACATGATCCAGAGTAATGGGAAACTGGATATCAAATTTTCTGACAGTAGAATGCTAAAAGATGGGACATACTGATTGTTGAGATTCAGGAAAGACATGTATTTCCATCTGAATGTGAATTTGATTTTTCCTAGGAGTTTGCTTACATGGAGAAGAAATCTAAAAAGTATTAATTTCAAAAGATTCTGAAGATTTGTTTTTCAAATAATTTGAACTGGTAATCACATGAAAAGCTTTATATCCACAACTTCCTAGCTTGTCTGAAAAATTTCATTTTCTTCTTCTGCTGTCTGACCTGTCACTAGAAAAAAGAAAAATTGTTGTATATAGCTGAAAGGAATAGGTGCTTTTGTCTTCTTTTCCTTCTTTCTGGTCCTGCACTATTTTTCAAAAGATGTTTAATATTTTGCCCCTGTACTTGGCCCTGGTGAGACCACACCTCGAATACTGTGTTCCGTTTTGGGCCCCTCAGTACAAGAAAGACATTGAGGTGCTGGAGCGTGTCCAGAGAAGGGCAACGAGGCTGGTGATGGGCCTGGAGCATAAGTCTGATGAGGAGCAGCTGAGGGAACTGGGGCTGTTTAGCCTGGAGAAGAGGAGGCTGAGGGGAGACCTCATCGCGCTCTCCAACTACCTGAAAGGAGGTTGTAGCGAGGTGGGGGTTGGTCTCTTCTGCCAAGTAACTAGCGATAGGACGAGAAGAAATGGCCTCAAGTTGCAGCAGGGGAGGTTTAGACTGGACATTAGGAAAAACTTCTTTACTGAAAGAGTGGTCAGGCCTTGGAACAGGCTGCCCAGGGAAGTGGTGGAGTCACCATCCCTGGAAGTGTTTAAAAGATGTGTAGATGAGGCGCTTAGGGACATGGTTTAGTGGATGGTAGTGTTGGGTTGATGGTTGGACTTGATGATCTTAGAGGTCTTTTCCAACCTTAATGATTCTATGATTCATGATTCTATGATTTTCTTACTATATTAATTTAAGCATGTGTTGTAGTATTATAAAAAAATGTAGGCAAGCGCTGAGACTATTTTATAGATAAGCTCTCACGTGAAGGTGTTACCATTACTCTCTTAAGTTCCAGCCTTGAAATATACTTCAGTGCAGTTTCCTAAATCTGCATTGTTTCTTAAATCTGACTGTCCATGATCCATTTTCCTTATCAGTGTAGAACCTTTGCCTTTGGAATTTCTTCATCTTCCATAGCTGTATTTGATACTTAAGCACAGTACCTTTACATCTTTTACATACTTACCCTTACACTCCCCTTATGAGATAGGCAAATACTGTTACCTGTTTTACAGGTGGGGAACTTAAGCACAGAGAGATTAAGAGCTAGGTCATAAAATTACTTAAAAGGTATGGTTTGAATGGTGCAATCTCTCACGTTCAGGTGTCTTTCTGATAGTAGAATACACAGTGCTAAGTTGTAGTTAGACCATTGGTACAACATGTTGGGAAATTAGACAAATGTAGGAGCTATACAAATAAATACCCAAATACTAACTTAACCAATCAGAAACTGAGGAGATGGATGGGAATTCAGGGACAAAGAAGATTAGATATTGTCCAAATGCATTGTTTTCAGTTGCTGTCCCCATGGCATTAACTCAGGATTATGGCTGCCATCTGAGACTGCATAGACCTGTTTTTAAATTTCCCATTTCTATGAACCATAGAAGAAATATGTATACAGGTTCTTTCCTCTTGAAGTTCCCGTCTATTACTTTTGGCTATTTTGAAAGTAAGTGTTTAATGTTGAGGATTTTTCATCTTCTATGACTATCTAATATATTCATTGGGTCAAAAAAAAAAAAAAAAAAATTCCTCAGGGACTTATTTAGGCCTCTGACTGTAGCCTATAAAGTGGCATCAGGTGGAAAGCAAATGCTTAAGCTCAAGACAGCTATTCAGACTATGTGTTGCCCAGAGATGCCAAGCCTTGAGATGCCTAGGTTCATTTTGGACAGCAAAGTCACCACTGCACCTATGGACAGGCTCTTGCACATCCATAGAAACTGGTATTTGAACTTAGAAGTTTGTGCTTTTGTTTGAGCTGGAGCTTAGAAGTTTAAGAAGTAGTCAAGATATTTAAATGTCATTTAAATCCATTAAGGGATTCCTATCCATTACAATGTTAATGCCTTTCCATTTTCACTTCTGAGCATTTGCCAAGGAATTAGAAAAAGGGTTCTAAGCTCAGCTCAGCTTCAAGAAACAAAATTTTATAATAGCTAGTTCAGGCCAGGCAAAGATTCTAAACATTAAGCTAGCCATTAGACAAGGACAGTGAATAATATAATCATGAAGCTAGATAAAATTTAGTATCAGGGAGCATAATTCTGTAGATCAGTAGAATGGGCAGATGATTAGGAAAACAGTGGACTCTAGATTCCTGGGACTGCTTTTGCAGTTTTTAATTGAATTTATTGGTTAAATGAATAAAATTTGGTAATGCAGTCAGGTTATTTAGTTATATAAATATATTTACATGCTAATATTTCTTCTAAAAGTTATGATACTATTAACTATCTGCTCTTTCATGATGCATTTTAATTTTCTCATATGACTATACTTTAGATCCACTGATAGCATCTACCACATAAGAATAATTGCAAGCGTAGTAAAAACATGCTGAATATGCTAACTTGAAGTAAACACATTCTTTTGTAATAAATCTTTGACTTTACGAATAACAGAAGAAAGCTAAC
Source organism: Fulmarus glacialis (assembly GCF_000690835.1). Classification (NCBI taxonomy): domain Eukaryota; kingdom Metazoa; phylum Chordata; class Aves; order Procellariiformes; family Procellariidae; genus Fulmarus; species Fulmarus glacialis. Next base: position 6,105 of record NW_009226118.1, on the reverse strand, counting down.
ATTTATCAATGTTTGTGAATTTCACATATTTATGCTTTGTTGATTAAAATATTTGAGAAGGATAAACTTGATACATAAATTATAACTCTCCAAAGAATAATTAATTTCACTTTACAATAAATGAATATTCTCAGACTTGACGTTAAATAGTAAGTGGTTAAATATTGGTTGATGTCTTTAAATATTACCTAGACTTTATTTTGCAGCTAAGAACCAAGCAGAAATGAAGTCAAATATTAATGCCCTATTGATCCATTTGATACAATAACTTTATCTGTCATTTTTTCTCTTAATATCTCATATTGGACTATGCAGCTGAAGGAGGCTGAGCTCAGTGCTGTCAGCTAAGGTCTACAAGTCAGAAAAGATGGATTTATTTTTCTTACTTTAATACATAAATCCCTTGTGGAAAAAATACAATATGTTGATAAGTTCTAAGTTGTCTGATTAAACATTGATGTAAAGAAGCACCATATTTAATCACCAAAAGACATGTACTCTAATAATAAAACCTGAATTTGACTAAGGAGTGAATAATTGTTCTAAATTTATAGGAGGAATATGGTGAGCCCATGTATTATTTGGGTTGGCTCCAAATATGAAAACGGAGGACGTTCTTATTCAAAGTGTGATGCAGATACAGTTTCTATTCACTTCTGTGAATGTTATCACTAAAAAAATTACAGATTAATCAGAGCTGAACTGGTAAAGGTCTGTGCTCTGTAGAAGGAAGAGTGTGAAGAGCAAATGAAAAGTCTCTGTTAGAGGAGTATATTTTCAATGGCTAGTGTTGAGAATGTTACATGGAAGCACACAAATGTGCTAAGCAAACCCTCCCATGGAAGGAGAAAGTGAGGACAGAATAACCCTTTTGCAATTCCACAGTTCAGCTACAAGTAAAATTACTTCTTTTCCATCTTCAAAGTTCCTAAGCATCTTAGCCTCCAAGTACCATGCAGTTATCATGCTACTTACACTAGGGTTTGGTCTTTGACATATACCAAGTGATTCTCAAAGGGACCCCAAGTAACCATTAGGTGTTACGTTTGTTATTTTCTGCATAGATTATTGTGGCATTTTCACAGATCCATTATCTGACCTTGATTAAAATTCAGGAAATGTTAGCCTGTTGGCTATGTTCAGGCCACAGAATAATACCTCTATTTTGACATACCTTTAATAAATAAGACATTTTATTTATCTTTTCAAAATGGAGTGAGATTGCTGGTTTATTTATCCTTCATGCACATCTGAGATGTAATTGGGAGAGTTGATGTTACTGACATATTATTAAGCTATTTCAGCTCTATATGTCATTCTGCAATAAATCAGAGGGTAGCATTTTTAAGCTCTGTGCTGGTTACAAAATAATAGGAGTGCTTTAGAGTCTACAAAACATCTTGAGAGTATTACTCAGTTCTCATTTTACAAGTTTTAATTGAAACCATTATCAAATAATGATTTCAGACCAGAAATAATTGTTAATAAAGTCCTGGAGATCATATCTGCCCCTGCTGCTGTGAGTTCTGTCTACCCCAGCTAAGGGATAAGAGCCCAGTTCTACAGTTTTTCTATCAGAAGATAGAGTGCCTATTAGAGGGAGTGAATAGAGAGATAGAGTGGATATATAGTACTTCTGAAATTAGTGCTCTTGAAAACTGCTGGCTGGTTTATCTGGAAATTGAGATCTTCTACTCTATGATATGGATGACATTGGTATCAACATCTGAAGTTTTACAAGTATGTGTCAAGTTCTGCCAGAACATTTCCCATGGGACCATGAACTATAAATCCAATAAGCAGGATGAGGGGATGGGCACAAATGCTATGCTGCAACAGTTTGAACTGCTAAGTTGTTAACATGCTCACTAGCATGTTCTTAGACCACACTAACTAAATTGGCCCTGCTCTGAGCAGGGGGGTGGGCGAGGCAAGCTCAGGGGTCCTCTCGAAAGAAAGTGATTCTACGATTTTGTGAGCCCATGCCTGTCCCAAGCAATGTCTGGGCATGAGCCAGACACTGCTTTCAGTGCACTGTAATAGATGGAGCCTTCCTATTTTTGGATAGAAAAATGAAGGCAGAGAGCTTATTTATATGGCTACAAGTTATACATATTTGTTCTGATTGCCCTTGGGACCAGGAAAGAGACCATGATTTTTTAAAATATCCTGGCATGAGCATAGTGATAGGGAAAATCCTTAACAGTAGGAAAGGCAGGGCATATTCAAATTGTACACACTGTCTGCTGATATAAAGCTGTTAAAGTGCAGCATTTACTTTCCTGTAGCTTGCTGTGAACTGAGGCTACTGATGAGCCATCAGATGTATCTTCTGTGTCTACTCCCTGGGAAAGATATAGGCCTATAAGAGAAAATCCTTGATATCCTGTTTTTCTTACCATTACCATACAGTCAATGCTATTACTATTTAATATGATTTATTCAAGGTAAATTTTTAGACATAACAATAGATATCTATGTCAAGCTACATTTTACTATTACAGTTCTGCAAAAAAGGAATGTTCCAGTGCACATATTCACAAACATACTTTTTAAAGCCATTTCACAATCATTCAAATAAAAGTATGTGTTCCATAAATAGATTGCTATATTTCTAGTAGACTGGATGATTTTTTTTTTTATTCATGCTTTCCATAAGGTTATCAGCCAGAGTTCCCAGCAGTAAAATGTCTTGTTTGTTCAATCTTTTAAGAGTACATAAGCAAATATATCTGTAACCTGCAGGCTCAGCACACAGAAGTGTATGCATATCACTGTCCTCTCAATATTAACCTTACCTGAGTTCCTGTCACTCCAATGTTGACTTTGTTTGTGTACAAATCTTTTTATTAATTTAGGCTGAACCTAGGGACATGTAATGATTTCTGAATTTCTCTATATGGATGTAACAGTCTACCCAGCTGGAGCAGCATTTCTTTCCTGTCTGACACATTTGTCCCACAGTGCTGGAAAACAAACAAAACTGTAAGAGCTCCTTTCTCCGCACAATGTATTTTTTTCTATGCTATGCATTCAGAAGACAAAGTTAATGTCAACCTTAGGTTAATGTAATAAAAGTGATGATTTGATTTCAGTTGCTGGGAACCCTGAAAAGGGATGTTTGGGTTTTTTTAATTGCCTTCATGCACTTGTTTATCTGCAGGCTGTAGATGTCTTTTTCTCAAAGATTTTCACATCGGTTTGACAATGTAAGATGAAACATACTTCTTGTAAAGTCTGATGTAATAGTTATCATAACAAAAGTATAGTAACATCTATAATAAAAACCTTTGGTGTTTAGTGTAGTGAACACTTTCCTATGCTAAGTAAATGCATCACATGTAAGCATCCATCCACACTGACATATGAATTTATCAGATCTTCTTACTATATGCTTGCTTTGTATGACTCAGAAGTGGTAAAGGAATGGTAGCAAATGGACTAAATTTGTTACAGAAAAATAAAGTGAAAGGAATAAATAAAATGAAGCAGAAATACAGCTAATTAGATCAGTGCTTAGATAGGAACTTGTGGGTTTGAGACCATTGAAAATCTGATCTTCAGAATCTAAATTCAAAGTACTATTTTTAATATTATAATTACTGAAGTATTTTGTTCCTGTCGGTCCTCAATTAAATAGAAAATTGCTTCTCATATCCTAATTTATGACTATAGTCATAAGCAGAAATGGGAGTTGAAAAGAACATTCTTGTATTTCTGGATTATGATACAGGATAAAGTACAGACTTTCATACATTGTCTCATAATAACTTCTTCATTTTGCTGGAAAAGATGTCAAATTTCTGTAGATATCAAAGCAATAATGAAGATGGTAAATCAGTAAGCATCATCTAAGTTGACAGCATCACTCATTTATTAATGATAATCTTATAAATTTATAACAAATGGAGATTTCCCACTGAAATTAAAATCGTCATTCAGAATCTGACCTGAAAAGTGTTTTTGGTGGAAGTTAGTCTATTTCCATATTTTCCAGGTTGATATATGGATATCAGATATCAGATTCCAACCACAAACAGACATCTTCATAATGACTTTTAAAGAGTTTCCCCTTTTTTCTGAATTTTAGATCTTGTTTATTACAGATTTTTACACGTTTGTTCCTCAAAACTTCTCATTAAGATAAATATAAATGTCATATTTCTGTAATACTATGATTTTTTATTTTACTTATTAGAAAACAACTATTTCATTCCCCCTTGGAGGAGTCACAATGATTAAGTGGACAGAAAAAAAAATCTGTGTTGATCACAATAATCCTATTTACAAATCTCTTTGATTTTCGTGGTAACATCTGACTGTATCAAAAATGTAAACACCTATCCAAATTTGGATCATCTTAGAATTAGATGTTATCCTCTTGTAATTGTTCTGGAATTATTCCATTAACTTGGAGTTACATAGATGGTCAGTTAAATCGATTTATTCATGTTCTTATAAAATGTATATCACTAAATTGCAAAAAGAGGGGAAGATCATCTTAAGATACTTGCTTAATGTCACAAAGGACATCAAGACAACTGGCATCCAGAAAAAGCAGAAAGAAAATTCCGCTAGTTTAGAAATTCCTCAGTGAAGGGATGAAAATAGCCTGGATATTTGGCCTTCTTTATCCCCAAATGGTAAGAACAAGGTGTGCAACAGACTGAGCTTTTTTTTTCAGATGCTGCTGCATTGGCCACATTACCCTTAAAGAGAACCGACATAAACTATAAAAATACTGCAGAATAATATTGTAGATTGACCCTGCTGTAAAAACACAGCCATTCTGCAGTACCTGTGTCAGGAAAATTATTCCCACCAAGGAGTTCCAAGAGAGTACTAAATGACAGTGCATTTAGCCACTGAATATAAGAAGCTCCTTTGGCTGAAAAAACAGGGAGCTGAGGATGCTTTTCTGTGGGTACTAGAGTAAGAAGATTAATTAATACAACTTTCCCGTAGAGAAATAGTGCCATGTATACTGTACAGAACCACTTTTCATAAAAAGATAATATTTCTACATATATTTATTTTTAAAAAAAAGTTTCAGTTCAGACAAGACATTCTTTCTTAGAAAAAAGTGTGTTTCATAACATAAAACAGTATAAAAATGTATTTTAAACACTTTGCAGTTTTCCAAAACTCAGAATGACTGATGTAGTTACCATTTAGTATATGGTATTCATCGTACCAATTTAGGTAGCTAGGCTATTTTAAAAACTATGAATAAGCTAATCACTGTGGGCTCTTTTCATTTTCAACAGAATTAGAGAAAAACATAAATATCTCCAGAAATATACAAGTACCTCAAGAGGGCAATTCACCTCACCTGTCTTAGCCACATACTTCAGAGTGATGTGACTATCCATTGTTTATGCAGCCAGCAAAGACTTACCGGCTCTGACTTAGACATCTAAGCCTTTTACATAGTTAAGCTAGGTCATCAAGGTGTTCAAACAGTGCTTTATGGAACATAGAAAATGTATTAATTTATTGTAGCTAAACTTCACACTTAAGAGGTATTTCAATAAATGAGATATAGACAGAGTTGACTGACATAAACTGATAACACAGAAATGGTTAATACGCTTGACAGGAGCTCATGAGCTCATGAGCTTTATGCTCATTTCAGCAAAACAGGCAGATTCTGATAAATGGCATTATTTGACTACTAGGTAAACTTATCTGAGTTATAATGTCCTACACAATGAAACCAAACCTATGGTGTTATAAGATAAAATCACTGGCATAGCAAGAGCATGTTAAAAATTGAACATAGTGCCTAGTCAGTTTCAGCAATATTGCTGAACTTTCTCATTTAGATCCTTGTATCTTGAACTCTTTTCATCATCAAATTAGCTCACATAAGATATAACTGTATTTTCCTGAAATGGATTTAAATACTTGCTCTTTGATACTTTAAAAAGTCAACTGTGACTTTATATTGGCATAAGATCAAGACAAGCAAAATATACAGTCTTTAAATTTGAAACGAGAATTCTCCTTTACCATGTTTTGGGAAAGTTCAGAAGTTATAGAAAAATATTGATTATTAATTAATTTGGCTAAGTGTCTGGTCCTGCACTTGGGTCACAACAACCC